>NC_057004.1:2840085-2918146 GCF_000002595.2 Chlamydomonas reinhardtii | reverse complement strand
TCCCCCCGCAGTGCCGAGGAGTCGGGGGGGGGGGAGGGGGGGCGGGGCGGGGATCGCCGAGCTGCAAGTTCGCAGCACATTCGCGCGAGTTCGCAGGACTTCGCAACTGTGCATGATTTCACGCCCCAATGATATCAATGAATACGTCTTCTCTTGAACTTCGCGAAAGCTTTCGTCTTAGCCGATCGGCAAGAGCGCCTTCACATTTTCTTGAGAATGCGCTATCAGACAAGCCAGTGAGCGCTGCTAGTAAATTGCGCTATACATTATCGCTCTGCGCAATCTCGCGCCCGCCGAGGAAACACAGTTATTTACTTCGTTCATACGCTGCATTCGCTCTCGCGCCCTGGGGAGAAGATCACGTATAGAGGAAGCTATAAGCAATCCATCGTGATGCTTAGTTGAACGTGAATCGCGCTGTAGCGCAAGCGCACAGAATTGCGCCATTTTTTCAACTTCATAGGTAGATAGCTGGGCTGCAGACAACCCCCCTCCCCCAAATTCGCTAAAGAGACTTAGGACACCTGCGTTATCTTTTAACAGATGTGCCGCCCCAGCCAAACTCCCCACCTGACAATGTCTTCCACCTGGATCGACGTGCAAAAGCCGTCTTAGAGCTAGAAGCAGGGACAGAGTCCCGCCTCCAAGTAATGGAATAAGTAAAACAACGTTAAAAGTAGTGGTATTTCACCGTCGCCGAAGCTCCCACTTATTCTACACCTCTTAAGTTATTTCACAAAGTCGGACTAGAGTCAAGCTCAACAGGGTCTTCTTTCCCCGCTGTTTATTCCAAGCCCGTTCCCTTGGCTGTGGTTTCGCTAGATAGTAGATAGGGACAGTGGGAATCTCGTTAATCCATTCATGCGCGTCACTAATTAGATGACGAGGCATCGAAGGTTCGCGATGCCACGACTCGGCTCGAGTACGCGGTCCTGATCCCTAAATCGGCGATTCCTGATCTAGTCACGCTGCTGGACGAGGACAGCAGCTTCACGGTCCCGGCGGGTACCTCCTACGGCCGGGACATCGGGCACCCGCACCCGGTGCGGTGGCGCGCGTGGGTGGACGGCAAACCGGCCGTGCCCGCGCCTACGCGCCTCCTGGTGTCCGTCAGCTCTCCGTGGCTTACTGAAGACGCTGTCCGCACCCTTTTGTGCGAGCTGTGGGGAACCGCCCCCCTGCAGGTGCAGCGCGCCGGCAGCTTGCGCCTGACAGCCGTCGGACTGTGCAAGGCTGGACTGTTCGCAGTGACGCTGCCGCACGGTGCCGCCTTCGAGCTGGGCCGGTACCAGGCTAACCTGGAAGCTGGTGGAGAAACGTACACCCTTGATGTGCGCCGCATGTCCCGTCGGCAGGGTGGCCAGCAGCCGGGCGGCCCATGCGCCGCTGCCGGTGGTGCCGCGGCCCCTGGCGGCGCGGCGCCGGGCGCCACCGGCGCCGCCGCTGCCGGCGGCGCGGCGTGGGGCCGCGGGGATGCCACCGGCGCCGCTGCTGCCAGCAGCGAGGCACAGGGCCGCGGTGGCACGACTGGCGGCTCTGCTGCCGCTGGCGCGGCGCAGGGTCACAGGGGCGCCGCCGGTGCTGCTGCTGCCGGTGACTCGGCGGCGCAGGGCCGCGGGGGCGCTGTCGGCGGCGCTGCAGCTGGCGGCTCGGCGGGGGACCGCGGGGGCACTCCTCGCGGCCGTGCCGCCGCCGGCGGCGCGGCGCAGGGCCGCAGGGGCGCCGCCGGTGCTCCTGCTGCCGGCCGCGCGACGCCAGCCCCCGTGGACGCTGCTGGCACCTCCGCTACCGGCGGCACGGCGCGGGGCCGCATGGGTCCTGCGGGTGGCCACGCTGCCCGCGGCGCGCAGCAGGGCCGCAAGAGTGCTGCTGGCGCGTCCGCTGCCGATGGAGCGGCGCAGGGCCGCGCAGGCGCCGCCGGCGCCCCCGCCGCCGGCAGCACGCGGCAGGGCCGCAAGCGCCCTCTGCGCCCCACCATCGGCGTCCGGCTGCGACGCAGTGCGGGTGCTGCCGGTGCCTCCGGTACTGGCGGAGCGACGCGGCGCCGTGGCCAGCACCGACGCCCGGCCGCCGCGGCCCCGGCTGCGGCTACGGCCGCGCGTGCGGATGGCCCCAGCGCCGTCCAGGGCAGCGGTGCTGCGCCGTCCGGCACCCCTCGTGGCGGCGGCGGCCGCGGCGCTAGCTCCCGCCGCCAGCACAGCGGCAGTCGCAGCCACAGCCGCACTCGCCGCGACCGCAGCAACAGCCGGGGCCGCAGCATCACCAGCCGCGGCGCCAGCCGCAGCCGCGGCCGCAGCCGCAGCCGCAGCCCGGGCCGCAGCCACACGCACACCCGCAGCCACGCCCGCAGCCGCCGCAGCAGCAGCGCCTCGCGTGGCACGAATGGCGGGGCTTCTGGCAAGTTGGGTGGTAGCCACAGGGACGCCTCTGCGGATAACTCTGGGGAGCGCGTGGACCACCGCACCCGCAGCGGTCGCGTCTTCCGCCGACGGGCCGGCCGCGTCCCAGCCGGTGACGGCAGCACCCTGACCGGGGATGGGCGTACCAGCAGCACTGCGCCGCGCCCGGGCGACGGTGCCGGCGACGGCGGGTGGAGCGTGGTGCCCAGCCGTCGCCGCCAGCGCAGTGCCTCGCCAGGGGCGGAGCCGGCCAAGCGTCAGGCTCTGCCAGAGCAAGCCCAGGTGCCTGAGGGACCGCCGCCGCGCCGCCGGGCGCCGCCGCCCACCCTGCTCCACAACCGGTACAGCGTCCTGGCGCCTGGTGGCGCTGGTGACGCCGACTCGGCCGATTCCTAAATGCCACGCCACAGCAGGCGTGGCGCCCAGGCCCTGCTCGCGCCCTTGCGTGTTGGTTCGCACAACGTGCGGGGGCTGCTGGGTGGCGGGAGTGACACGCCTGTCCGCCTGGCGGCCCTATTGCGGTGCTGGGCGCAGCAGCGCTTGGACATCGTGTGTCTACAGGAGACACACACAACGGTCGACGTGATATCGGAGGCGCAGGTTAAACTGCGTCTCGCCTCACAGCAGCTCCGGCTGGGTGGCTGGCATGCATGGTGGGGCCCTGCCGACTCGTCACGTACCGGTGGCGTCGCCATCCTCATCCGTGCCTCCCTCATCTCCCGTGGCGTGGTGACCCCGGCAACGCCTCCCGCCCTCGACCCGGCCGCCGCCAGCCGCCTTCTCCTCCTCCCTCTCGCTTGGGGCGGCCACTCCCTAATGCTTGCCTCTGTCTACCTTCCCTCGGGCGACCCAGCGGCCCAGCGCCGCTTCATTGCCGACCACCTTGCGCCGGCGGCCACGCTGCCTGGCCTCAAGGTGTGGGCTGGTGACTACAACTTCGTATGCAACGCCGCCATTGACACCCTCCATCGCGGCGGCCGCCTCCTGGACCCCGGCACGACCTCCCTCTTCGCCTCCACCTGCGCCTCCCCTGTGGACTCCTTCCGCCACCTGCACCCTACCCGCCGGTCCTTCACCTTCATCAACCATATGGGTGCCTCTCGCATTGACCGCATCATGCTCTCTCCGGAGCTGCTGTCGTCGCTGCGTGCGTGCGCCCATGTGCCTGGCCGACCGTCCGATCATCGCCTGGTTGTGGCCACCCTTGCCCCAGTCGACGGTGCCGTCTCTCCTGGCCCTGGCTTGCGGCGGCTCAGTGATGCCTACCTCGCGTTCCCCGACCTGCGCCGCTCGCTGCTCGACTGGAACCGCGGCGCCTGTGCCGCCGCCCCCGAGGCGCCGGTGCCGCTGCTGCGGTGGTTTGTGGCCTACAAGCGCGACCTGGTGCGCACGGTTGGCCGCCTTAACCGCATCGCCCGTGGCCGCATCCTTGAGGAGACAGCGGAGGAGGCGGCGGCCCGTGCTGCTGAGGCGGCCGCCCTAGCGGTGGTAGAGGCTGGAGGCCCCGATGCTGCTCAGGCTGCTGCTGCGGCCGTCGCCGCGCGCTCCGCGGCTGCCGCAGCGGCGCAGCGCGCGGTCGCTCGGCACGCTCGTGCCGCCCGCCTCCAGTGGCTGCGCACCCGCGAGACGGCTTCGCCTGCGATCACGCGGCTTGTGCGGCCCCCTGGCGGCGCCGCGCGCATTGCGGCAATCCGGCGCCCGGACGGCAGTGTGTGTGACTCCCTTCCCGAAATCCCCACACATATTGTCGACTACTGGCGGCGCATCAGTGCTGCGGTGGCTACGGACCCGGACGCCTGTGACCGCGTACTTGCGGCCCTTGCAGCATTTGGGCGGCGCTGCACTGACGAGGACGCTGTGCGGCTTGGCGCCGACACAGTGAGTTCAGCTGAGGTGGAGGCTGCCCTGGCGGCGGCGCCGGCTGGCAGCACCCCGGGCCGCGACGGCATCCCGGCTGAGTTGTACCGGGAACTGGGGGGCCCCACGGCACGCGTGCTTGCGCGTGTGTTCACGGCCTCCCTCGCTGCTGGTGCTCCTCCACGCGGCTTCCTCGATGGCGTCATTACATGCTTCAGCAAGCCCGGGGACCCCCTGCAGCCTTCGTCGTATCGGCCCATTACGCTGCTCGGCACGGACTACCGCACGCTGGCCCGTGTCCTCGCCAGGCGGCTCATCCCCGTCTTCAGCAACGTCATCCACCCCGCCCAGACAGCCTTCCTGCCCGGGCGCCGCATCGCCGACAACGTCCTACTGCTGCAGCTTCTGCCGGAGCTCATGCGGGTGGCCGAAGGCGGTGGCCCTGGCGGCGGTGGCGGGGGCGGGGGCGCTGCGGGCAGCACCGCTGACGCTGACCGCGGCGTTGTGGCCTTCCTGGACTTCTACAAAGCCTACGACACCCTGGACCGCAACTTCCTGTACCGGTGCTTGGCAGTCATGGGCGTTGGCAGTGGCTTCCTGGCCTGGGTCAAGCTGCTGCTTACGGGCACGCGCTCTGCCGCCCTGGCTAACGGCTACCTGTCGGCCTTCGTCCTCATCATTGCGGGCGTACGGCAGGGGTGCCCGCTGGCGCCTCCTTTGTACTTGGCGCCGGCCCAGGCCCTCTTCGCCTACCTCGACCGCGCGGGCTTTGGTGTCTCCTGGGCGGATATCCGCCTCGTCGCTACTGCCTATGCGGACGACGCTGCGCCGTTCCTGCGTCGGATGGCCAGCGTGCCTGGTTTCCTGGCAGCTATGGAGACCTTCCGCGCCGCCTCTGGGCAGCGCCTTAACCTCGACAAAGTGGAGCTTCTGCCCATCGGTGCACGGCGCCGCGCCACTCCTGCTCCCGCCCGCGCTGTCGCTGCTGGCTTGGCGGCTGGCGGCGCAGCGGCTGGTAACATGGCAGCTCACGGCGTGGCGGCGACCAGTGTGGCAGCGGCCGGCGGCATGGCTGCCGGCGGCGCGGCGGCTGGTGTCGCGGTGGCTGGCGGCGGCCCCGGCGCCAGCCACTCTGGTGGGGGCAGCTTGGCGGCCGGTGGTGCGGTGCCTTCTCGGGCGGGCGCGGTTTGGGCAGCTGCCGGTGTTGTGGTCACTGGTGGCGTGACGGCCGGCGGCTCCGCCGCGGGTGCTGGCGGTGCCGTAGCCGCGCCTGCCCCGCCCAACACAGTTGCTATGGCGCATGGCTTGCGCGTAGTCTCGCACTCGCGCACGCTGGGTGTGGTCTTCTACGACCTCCCACTTGGCACGGCTGCAGCCCAGGGGGCTCCTTCCCTCTCCCCTGCCATTGGCACCCTGGGGACGCTCTGCGGCCTCCCCCTAACTGCCTTTGGCCGTGGCTTCTGTGCCTCCTCCTACGCCGTCAGCCGTGTGCTCTACCATATGGAGTTTGCGGGTCTGCCGCCGCAGACGGTTTTGGCAGACTTCCTCAAAACGCTTGTGCGGTTTGTGGACCGCCGCATCATCGTTGCCACGCCGCAAGGTGCTGGCCGGGCCCGACTTCCCGGCCTCCCCTCCGACTGCGTCGCCCTGCCGCCACGCGATGGCGGCTTTGGACTGCTGCCGGTGGTGGAACACGTGCGCGCCCGGCACGCTGTGTTGGCTGTGCGCTGGCTGCAGCACATGCACGGCTCTGCGGCCGGCACCTACGTACCGCCGTGGACAGCCGCCGCCACCGCCCTGGTGCAGCAGCTACACACGGCCGCCCACCCCCTCTGCGTCCTGACGATGCAGCGGGCGGCCGGCGGTGTCGGACCCGCTGCCGATGGCTGTGCAATCTTCGGCCAGCCGGTGGCGGCAACCTGCCCGGCCCTCGTGCGCCTCCTGGGTGCCCTCAGCTACCTGCCTCCGGTCACCATCCTACGCCCGGCTGTGCTGGTGCCCGGGCCCTGGTGCTTTGCACTTCCGCTCTGGGGCAATCCTGTCTTGCCGTGTGCGGCGGGGCTTCAGGCGGGTGGCTTGGAACGTGACTTCCCGGCTCTCATGGCGCTGCCGGGTCTGCTCACGCTCGGCACGGCAGTGCGGTGCTGGGAGGCGCTGGCCGCGGTGCGCCAGCTGGTGGCTTCCAAGCCGACTGGTGCGCTGGGGCCGCGCCTCGCGCGTCGCTGCACTATGCAGTACAAGCGGTCCGTCCTGCGCCCCATCCTGCGCATTGCGGATATGGCGCGCGTGCCGCCGGAGCTGCAGTCCGGCCCGGATGCTGCTGCCCAATTCTCCGCGCTGCTGGCCCGTGTACCGGCGGCGTGGAGGGTGGCGGCGTCGGCCACATTGCATGCGCCTGGCGGCGCGGCCTCCGCGCCTCCTGCCCCCCAGGTATGGCTGCTGCTTGCGCAGAGCCTGGGGTGGCGGCATGGCGCGGCTGACGTGCCCTTGCTGACCCTTACGGTGAAGCAGGCAACCCAGCTTCAACTTGCGCCTGCGTACGACGCACTCCGCGTGCGTCACTTGGCCTTCATCCAAGAGGCCTACAGCGGCGCCGCGCCGCCAGCGGAAGCGATTCATGCGCTGCGGGCGGCCCTGGCGCGGCTGTGGGCTTTGGTGTGGGAGCCGCGACACAAGGAACCGCTCTGGCGTCTGGCAGTCAATGGGTTCACGGGCTTTGGGATGCTTGCGGCGTGGGCCGCAGATGGACGCGTGGAGAAATGCCCGTGTGGGACTCAGATGACTGCTGGGGCTAGGGTTCATCACTTCTGGGACTGTGTGGTGGCGGAGGCTCTGCGTGATGTGATGCGGGAGCATGCGAATGTGGACATCACACGGAACCAGTTGTGGTTAGTACAGGCGCCACCAGGGCTATCGCAGGCGGTGTGGGACATCGTGTGCTTGGCTGCTGTGGCGGCCCTGGAATACGGCCGACAGCGCCTTTACGCTTGCCGTGATGCTGCAGACCGGACTGCGGAGGTTGCTGTTGTGCGAAGGATAGGTGTGGAGGTGATTGCGGACTTCTGGTCACGGCTAGCTGCGTTTGTGAGTCTGCGTCGGCCTCCGCGCCGCTGGGACCTTGTCCCGAACCAGCACCCATTCCTAGCGTCAGATGATGTTGGAGGGGTTATCTTGGTAGGGCCAACAGCGGACTCGCCACCGGCCTCACCCTAGCTTGTCAGCTTAGGGACTCGCAATAAGAGGTAGTCTTATGACGCCGACCCACGGCTTAGGTGAGCAACGCTAGCGTTTGCGGTGAGCCGGGCCTGGGGTTCCTCCCCTCTCCGGAGGCGAGGAGCATGGGGGTCATTCGGGGATCTCTCCTCGGGTGAGCGTGCGTGTCTCGTACGTTTTTGGGGCCCTGGCTAGTCCACGGCTGTCGTCCCACATGTAACCTCTATCAGCTAAAGAGAGGGGTGGTGGGCTGCCGAGGGAGAAGGTGCAGGGGGGAGGGTGTCCCTCCGCCCGCAGGGTCGTGAGGAGCGAGGGGGCGGGGGGTCGTGAGGAGCGAGGGGACGGGGGGCTGAGGACGGATGAGGGGGGCGGGGCGTCGCCGAGCTGCCACTTCGCGAAAAGGTCGCTCAAAGTTCATGGCATTCGCAATTGAGCATGGCTTTGCGCACCGATTCTATCATGGAATACAGATCCTCGTGCGCTTGCAATTGCTTTCGTCTTAGCCGATCGGCGAGCGCGCCTTCCCATTTCCTCGCGAATGCCCTTTCTAATGCGCTTATCTGTGTCGGTAGTAACTTGCAACGTAACTTATTGCTACGCGCATTTTCGCGCCGGCGAAGGAAGCGCGGTTATCGGCTTCGTTCATGCGCTGCACTCGCTCTCGCGCCCTGGAAATAAGATCAGGCATACATGAAGCTGTGATCAGTCGTTAATGCTAATCAACTCCGCCTGAATCGCGCTGTGCGCGACGACGCACAGAATTGCGCCACACTTTCGACCCCATATGTAGATAGCTGGGCTAACTAGATGAGTGGCTAAATACGTGTTCTACTCCGCTTGGTTGCGTTAGGGCGCCTCGGCGCCCTGACCCTCCTTGTCGGTCGTAGTTCCTGGCCGGCCTTCGTGGCCGCGCCAATCCCCTGTGGCGCCTTCGTGGCGTCCCTGGCGTTGCTTAGGTCAGCTGTAGTGCGTCAGTACTGCTCTGGCTGCGGCGCGCCACTCAGTCGACGACATCATCGTCGCCGTCCTGCCGAGCGGCCCCCGCTCTGGCAATCTTTGCCGAACATCATGACTTCACACCGTGGAGCCTTCGCGACCTAGCGTTGGTGGCGCGCCTGCTCGCCGGTCGACCTCGTCTTCATGGCTTCGCGATGCTTCTGGCGGGGCGCTCGCTGCTGCCGGGCTCGCAGTGGCGTGGCGCTGAGCGGCTCTTTCGGTAACGGAGGGCCGATTGGAGCTGCTGGCGACTCTTGCTGTGGGCTGCTGCTGCGGCCTGACGTGGCGCCGGGCTCGCCGCGCGTGAACAGGGGCACGCTGCGGCGGGAGCCAGGACCGGCGTCTTCCGGGCGGCGGCGGCTGGAGCTGTGGGCGCATCTACACACCTCGTGGTGTGGCCAGTGGAGAGACCTGCTTGGCGAATGCAGTCTGGCGAAGGCAGTCCAGCGAAGGCTGGCTGGCGCAGGCCGACTACGCGAAGGCTGGCTGGCGCTGTCTGCTGTGCTAGGGTGTTGCGAGGCTGTGTGGACTTGGTTGGGCGGTGGGCGTGCCTGCACCGCCTGCGCTAGGTTGCGGGCGCTGTGGCTTGTGCTGTCTGGTGGGTCGGACCGGCTGATCCTCGTGGTTCAGCGAACTTGCACGGCCCTAGGCCGTCTACAGGATGCAGCTTCGGGCTGCACCCAACAGTGTGAGGGCCCTGCCCTGTTGGTGCTGGTGTTTTGGGGTAGGAGTTGCACTTTGCAAAGTGGCAGTCAGTCTGACGCCGACCCGCGGCTTAGGTGAGCAGCGCTAGCGTTTGCGGTGAGCCTTGCTCGGGGTTCCTCCCCTCCTGTAGTGAGGCGAGGAGCATGGGGGTCATTCGAGGTTCTCTCCTCGAGTGTGCGTACGTGTCTCGTGCGTTTATGAAGCCCTGGCTTGCCCGCGGCTGTCATCCCACATGTAACCTCTATTCGCTAACTAGAGTTCTTGTGCAAATAATACGCCTTTCAATGTGTCCGTAGCAACGCATAACTTTGCAAAAACACAAGGAAGGCGTAAGACTAGAGGCGAAGAGATCAGAGGCGTTGGAGGATCCCGGCGCTCGATAGCGCGATTGGCTTTGCATTTCCGGGAATTGCGGTAGACGATATTCTTCAAGGCAAACATATAGACTTGGATATGTGCGAGCGCAAACAGCAAAGCGCATGCGATCTCTCTGATCGGCGGTAGCAGAAAGGCAATGTGCTTCATCGCAATGCATAAGCAGCGCTGAGTTTTGTGATATCAACGGTGCATACTATCGTGGTGACGATTTGTCGAAATCGTGTCTCGGGCCCCCTGCCCCCGACTCGCCCCCGCCCCGCCCGCGCTCTCTCGCCTTCCGCAAATGCAACTGTGTTCACCGGCGCCTCCCCGCGCAAATCCCTCCCCTGATACCAGCCCCGCATCTCCCTCCCATCCCGTTCGCACAACTGCGACTGCGCGGAACTGGACGTTGGGAACGTGACCATAGCCGATGAAATGCTGGGATCGGGGGTTAAGTTCCCGTCATGCGTGGCCTGCAATGGTGCGCAATGCGACAGGGGGAGGGGGCAAGCCGGGGTACTGCGTAGCGGTAGGGGTTGGAGGGCATGGGGCTGTTCGACAAGGAGATAGCCACCTATTCACAGGACATTTTTACAACGTGACTCGGCAGAAGGGCTATAGTTTCGCTGTGGAGGGCAAGCGACGCCTGCATAGCCCATCGGAAATGCTGTTCGTTAATGAAGTGACTGCAGGGTAGCAGGCGGGGTGAAGCGCCAGGCAGAGGCAGCACAGGAGCAGCGCCAGGTGCGGCGTGTTGTGCGTGCTCTTGCCACAACTCAGCAGCAGGCTACACGCGCTATTGAAGCTCAAGAGGCACCACCAGCTGCGCCTGCAAACAAGCCTGCGGGCAAGCGTGGCAGCCCTTGGGCAGGCGCGAGCACGTACGTGGCGAAACACACTTCGAAGTGTCGCGCTTCGAGGACAGCAAACTTGTAAAGGGCAAGCTGCATTTTTTGGTGAGACTTCAAGATTTCCCAAGGCTGAATGGCTGCCCGCGGCTCAGCTGCAAGAGGACCTGAGCTCCGACGCTTACCGCGCGCTTCGCAAGGCGATGAAGAACTGACGCTAGTCGCTAATGACTCACATGAGCAAAAAGACTAAGAACAGCCTCCATTGTTCGACTTCGGAGTTTCAGCCGAGTTTCCTCCGAGTTTCCTCCGAGTTTTGACTGAGTTTCCCTTGAGTTTCTGTGCCTCGCTCCTTTCACCCCACAGCGCGGCGCCGCCCCCCGCCGCGCCGGTCAGCCGCAGCCGCGTGTGAGCTCTGATGCAGCTCGATCGTAGGTAGGCAGACTGACGCGCCGCACTGGTGCACGCAGTGCACCGCACGCGGCCATGTCCTCACCTGGCTGGATCACATCCCATCACATCCCACACGCCACTTCCCAGCGTGGCGGGGACGGCTGGCGCCGCCCCGCCGCGCCAGTTACAGTGCAGTCCGTGTGAATCCCGTGTGCAGCCCAGATGCAGCTCATGAAAAGGCGCAGCCCCATGCATCCCCTCTGAGTTTACACGCAGCTCACACGCAGCTTCCCAGCCGGCACCACATGCAACTGCCAGCTCCCACTCGTGCGCCACGCCAACCGCCAGCCACCATCCCCTGACCTCCGCCGTACACCTATGCACTCATGTCGCTTTGCAGCCGGTCTCCCGCGCAACTTCCAGCTCCCAGCCGTACAGCTACCCGACCCATGCCAACGACCCGTGTGCGTCCCAGGCTCCCAGGCTCGGCAGCTTCCCAGCCGGCCCACCGTACAACTACCAGCTCCCAGCCGCGGCAGCTACCGACACCCAACCGCAGCTCCTGTACGGCTGAGGGGGGTGGGGGTGCCGTACACGAGTTATTTGGGCGTTAGTTGGGCGTTAGTTGGAGCTGTCCCAGGATGAAGGTTTATCTATTTTTTAACCCCGTCTACGCTGACCTCGCCCTCGTCCACTGCCTGCTAGCTACAGGCCTACAACCCAGGCCTCCAGCAGCTCTCCTCTACCCTTTTCGGAATGCAGGGAAGTATTGCATGCAGCACCTACCCCTGAGCACAAAGTATGTTGCCCTACCTGCCACTCTCTTGTGCAGCAGCGCCGCGAATTGGCCATGAACACGTGGCTGATGATGTGCTGCCCACATGTATATTTTGTGCGGCCACACAGGATCGTAGGCAGGGGAGGGTGCGCAGGGACCCGCTCCACCAGCGAAGGGGGGGGGGTAGGTGTGCTGGGTTTACAGGGCACGCAAAAGGGCCCTTCTGGGTGCGATGCCCGTCATTATCAAGGAAAATGTACACGCGTCGTTGCCGTTGCAAATTGCCGCTTCACAAGCTGTCATCGCGACAGCTCAGTCATTCACCAGCATAAACTGATGCTATTATTTACAATAAGTAAACAGGTACAGAAAGCTAGCCACGAGGCGTGAGCGGCAAAGAAGTTATATAGTCTTCGTGGCTGAGCTTGTATGCTAAGTATTGCTTGGTGGGAGCGGTCCGCATAGGCTGCAGACACATTTAGATGTATGCTGAATTTGAGTCCAGGTGGATGCAGGCAACTCTTGAAACCGTGCTGGCAGGTGGAATGTGGCGGGACTCCCCTGCGCTGGCCCTGCCAGCCTGTCTATCCCCTGTCCCCGAGCCCTCTTGCAGGCGTACTAATGCCTTCTTATGTTCCAAGCGGATTGTTTAGACAGGCATACAGGTCGCTCACCCTGAACACAACTTGCATAGCCAAGGATGCAGAAGCAATGCCGCCAGATGTGGGCAGTCTCCAGCCACATTGCTACATCGACACCTCGGCCCCGCAGTACTCAAGCACCTCTTTATGACTTTATGGGATAGCGGGATAACTGTTGCGTTCAGCCCGATACAGCAACACGCTTGGCCTTAGCCTCAAGGCTCACTTCATCATATCATCAAAAGCTTAGTAGTTTATTTCTTTGGAAGGACGCAACTTCTGAAGTCGTCAAGTTTGAGTAGCCAAGGCTCCAGCCCCAGCATTTGCTCTCCGAGCCTTCAAGAAAATTATGCTCAACGTTACAGGTGTGACGGATGCCTTGCGTGGACTCATCACATTATTACAGACGCTGGGAGCCTGAGAGCTCAATACGCGGCGCTATGTGAACGGCAAGCCTGTTGGCGCGGATGGACATGCACCGTATCCTACCCGACCGTGTTTACTACTGAATGTTCAGGGGGGCGTCGGCCCGTGGCCTCTTGGCGGACACCGCCGGGATTTCTCGAGCGCCTGGCGGACGCGTGGCCAGCCGTGCTGGATGGGGCAGTTGAGCAAGCTGGTGGCGACCCCGCGCGTGTCACGCGCGACAGCTTCTTAGCGGTACGTCTGCACCAGGTGTCAGCGGTGGCTGTGCGCCGACACCAGCAATGGCTGAAGTGCCGCAGTGCGAAGCTGCTGCCTTGGGGCTTTTCGTCAACCCACGGAGAAGAGCATGGCCTGTAAGCGCTTGTGCTGATGACCTGTTGGTTACTGCGCCGCTATCACGCACACGCAGGCGCTCCGTGAGGCGCTGCCGGGCCTCAGCGCCGCGGAGGACGACTATGCGCGGCAGGTGTCCCTGTCCGTCATACAGCAGGTGCATCAGGCGGGGCCGGGCCCGGCGGGGTCATGGCGATCATGAGGTATCAAGGTTGCTGCCGTATGCTTGCGGAAGTACCGTACGGTAGGGAGCGCTGACAGTCGGTGCGGAGGTGACAGTGCGCGGTGACTGATAGAGGCGGCGCCGCGGCACCAGACGCCTGTGCGCATGCTGTTACACGAATCGCTGGCTTTCTCACTCGCTGGCCCGGCCCCCACTCCGCATGCGTCCACACTTGCGTCACGCCGCAACCCTACACGCCCGTGTGCTGTTGCTAGCGACGGTTCCTGCTCCCCCGTTCCCCCTCCGCCCCCACCCTCCGCTTGGAGTTGACTCCTCTACCCCCCTGCGCCTTTTCATCACCGCCATACATTGTCTAATCAGCCGTGCCTGGATTGCCCCCGCCCCCGTTGGCGCGCACCTGGCAGGTCCGCGGCTCCAACGTGTTCTTCCCCGACCTGGACTACCTGCAGGCGGCCCTGCTGCAGGTGTGTGTGTTGGGGGAGATTGGGGTGAGAGCAGTGCAGCTGTGGTTCCAGGCAGGCAGATGCCGAGATGCGACACTTCGCGCTCCAGAGCTGTGCTGGCTTGGATTGGGGTGCGGTCGTGGGATGCAGCGCGACCCCGTAGGGGACAGGCATCCGTTGGGTCTTTGCGTAAGTTCGGCGCGGGGCTGGATGTGCTGTACTCTGCGCGTGGCATGAGCGATTTGGCGCTATATAGAGAATGTGTCGGGGCACATTCATGCGTGGAGCCTAGAATTATACCTAGGTACTGACGGCAGCTCTGCTCAGCTCTACGCTCATGGGCCCCTTAGCCTAAGGCTTAGCTTTGCTGGCCCAAGCCAAGTGCCCTGTCCGTAACCTGCTGCCACCGCCTCCGGCCGCGACCTATCCCTTCCACACAGGGGCGTGTGCCGCCTCAGGAGCTAGACCAGCCGCGCTCCACCCTCAGCCTGGCCACCTTCACCACGACCACTCGGTCAGGCACCAAGTCTCTCGACCTGTTCAAGACGACAGGTGGGCGGTGCGATTTTGCGCAAGTGAGGCGCTGCAGAGGGCTAGGGAGCTGCTGTGGGCTTGCGTGGATGCCTGGCTTGCACTGTTAGTGGTTGGAACAGCTATGCACAATCGAGTATCACAGTAATGCTGCTCTGCTGCGCTTTCCCCACAAAGGAGTCACATGGAAAATCCCCAAGGGCTTTCTCAACCGCTACAACGACTGCAATCATGAGGTGGGGTATGCAGGAGTCGGTTCGGCACTTTAGCAAGGGGCATGAGCGACGGCCGCGGGACGCAGGTTCGAGGCGGGGGTGCTTGGCTCCTCGTCGCTTTCAGTGCCCACCACAGTGTTTTGCCGTACGCACATGTACAGGTCCTGCGGCGGGCGGCGGCTCTGGTGGGCGCTCGGCACGACGGCGCGCGGGATGTGGTGGCGGGCGTGTGGGGCCGCGTGGACGTGCCCACCTTTGTGGAGGCGTGCCGGCAGGTGCGTGCCGAGGGCGGAGGGCAGGAACGGGCGGGCAAGCACTTTTATGGGGTGGGCAGGTGTAGGCGGCCACACTGGGCAGGCGGCACACAAGAAAGCCAAGGGGTTTACGAGCACCCTCCCAACGTGTGCCGCGGTGCACTGCAAGCTGCCGGGATGTTGCGTACGGTGTGTTTGCCGAGTGCTACCTGGGCGTGACCTTGGCCACATTTGTAGAAGCAAAAGAGACCGGCGCCATCCAGCAGCTCCATGTTGCGTTACTGCGACGCGTCGCGCGCGGTTCCCCCAGGCACTCGTCCGATCCTCGCTAGAAAGAAGCAATACCACTACTCACCTGAAGAGGTTGGGTTGAAGTAAGCTGGGCGAGTGCGCGGCGCCAAAGTGTACCCGTTTCTACAACCCTAGCGCTTTCGATGTGCATCTGCGTGCGGCGCAACAGGTGCTGGGCGAGATCAGTGCGGACGAGGAGGAGTATCTCATCGCGCTCGCATCCGAGCAGGTGCGTGCGCGCAGGGGGGGAGGCTATTTGGAGTAGCATTCATCGGTCGGTTCAGTTCACTCGTTGGTAAGCCAAGTAAAGGGTGCTCGGTTGCGCCATCATATCGATACTTCCTACGTCGATAGAGCCAGATGCCATACGCAAGCTCACGCAATGGACGCTGCGCGTACGGACAAGTGAAACGGGTGTCCCATAAAGGATACACTTACTGACACGATGTGCCACTGCGGCAGCTCGCTTTTCCGCATGTCGTGAGCCGCCCGCCCTGCTGCCGCATCCGTATGTGGCGATGCTGACTGCTGCCGGGGCGTGCCTCGCCGTTGGCCCACCATGCGTGCACGTGCAGGTGCAAGATGGCACCGCCTACATTCGGGATCTGCCCTTCCTAGACAAGTGCATCCAGAACGGCAAAACGCCCACCTCAATTAAAGGTACAGATCTAACGCTAGGTCACAGGCTCACACGTGCCTTCGCTTAGGCTTCAGCGGGAGCCGCATAGGTGTTCAAGGGCCGTAGGCGTGGAGTTTTGCTGTGGTGTTGATGTTGCTAACCGAGCCAACACGCAGTAGTTCAGACTTTCCGTGCGTGAACACTGCCGAGTCTTGCTCATGTAAATGATGTAATCCTTCTGGCCTTGGGCTGACACGGACATGCTGCTGGTACTGCCCTGGCCCCTTCAGGACCGGAGCTGCTGCCAAGCATCTTCCTCAACGACACCACCTCTGGCAAGACTGACGGCATGACGCTACGGCACACAGGCGGCAGGATCTTCTGAAGTAAATGCGCCTGCAGGACATGTATGTATATGCAGTGTGGCAATATATGCAGTGTGGCAATGCTTGCGGTGAAACTCAACAATAATGTGCGTATGTAGCTGGCTGGTAAGCGTCACGTGCGTCCAAAAGGTGAGATGCAGGCGAGGGCCTTAGGAAGGAGTGGCAGGAGGGCGCTATTTACGAGCGAGTGAGGCCACGGTGATAGATGTGGTCAGTTTTGGTCAGGGGAGGGTGGGCCTTTACGACCGATGCATGGAGGGCCCTGCACGCCCTACCTGCGTGTGGCTGCTGCAAGCGCGTGCCGGGTTTGAGCCTACCGTAATGGCCGCCTTAATGTGCGGTTGCACCGTCTTGCCTAGCGTCTTGCCCGACCGTTGCAAACCTGGGCTCCTATCTCAATGTCTCCAGACACTCATCGGCCATTTTGGCCGTTTCTTATGCAATCCTCCCGGGGGCTATAATGTCTGGGGCTAGACTTCATTGGCCCGGCCCTGACGCCTGCATCTCGCGCGTGGCCGCATGGCCCCATCGCCCAGGTCGTGCGATGCCATTTGCGCAGTGTGGCATTGAAGCACGAGGGTGTTGAGGGCCCCTGTTGGCGTGCAAAGGGGTGTTGGTGTACCGTGTACGTGTCATGCACATTGCACCTATAACAACTGGCTAACCTGTTCGGTCCCCACACCCTGCTGCATTCCTTGAGCATAACTGTCGCGGCGGTAAGCGCGTACTTACAAGCGGGTTTGCGTTTCGGGATTATCCATGTTGATAGCATGGGCGCTATAACGCATGTGTGCACCTGTGCACACCAGTCGTATGCATGTACCGGTATGCATGCGTGGGCGGATGGGGTTTCTCACAGACAAGCACGTGGGCTGGGTGGGAGCAGGACACGTACATCCGTGCAGACCTCATCAGCCTACAGTCATTGAACAGGGCCTGCACGGAGGACCAATTAAATTGGCTTGTTGTTGTTGGTTACAAGGCACGAGCATACGTGGTATCCTGCCCCCGTAAGTACCAGCGGCCCGGGATAACCCCAGGAAACTCACTTTGTGCCACGAAGGTACACATGTTCGGCAATACTACTCAACTCCATCTACTGTACGTCAACTGCTTGCCCGTCAGCCCAGGTGACTAGGTGCCTTGGCACGAAATGCCCGCCCCTTCCTTCCATGGGGGCTTCAGCCCTGCTGCATAAGCAAAAGTAGAGCGAAATGTAACCAAAACAGCAAATTGAGTAAACACAGGCAATAGGAGCCGAGGTCAGGGGGTGTTAAAAGACACCAATAGCACCCGTTGACACGTATTAACATAAAGGCGGAATGCGTTGTGCTGGGGCCGAACATGGCGACGTGGGGCCTGCACAGGGACAGGAGATAGCGCAGCTTGGGTGTGGGGAGCAGCCATGACCTGCACAGGGCCAGCAGGAGGGGGGCCGTACACCCGGGTGCCACTCCCGGTTTGGGCTGAGTCCAGACGCTGCCCCGACTTTGAGGCGCTGGTAGCACCTTCAGACCCATTCGACCCGTTCTGTTTGACACGGCATTGTGACCCCGTTGCAACCGACATGGGTTTTGGGCCGGGGTTGATCTAGGCCGAGTAGCCCTGAGGTGTCGTACGGCGCATTCCGTCCGGGGGGTGCAAATCCCCAGCCAAACCCGCACGCTCGGAGGGCTCCGGGAGTCGCCCGGGGCAAATCCTACCGCACGATTTAGACGCCGCCTTTTTGTACATACATATCTAACAGCATCAATGGCCAATAGTGCTCGACAGAGGACCAAAACACGTTGGTCGGGGCTCAAGTCGCGAAATTGACCGGAGCCCATATCTCGCATAGGCGGTGTTTTGGGGCTAGCCCAAGTGCCGTCAATATGGTTGAATCCATAGATGGAATTCTGATAGCGTCACGCGAATTCTGCACAGTCCTGGCGACCGCGACATTTAGCATTTCGACTTCGGCTCTCGCTCGAATTTATGCCCCGGGACCGTTCAGGGACTATTATATATGTCACATGATGCCAGTTTAGTGGTCTGCGGTCTTGGACTCACGCAGTCCCAAGGGACTTGCCCGAGTGGCACCCGGGTGGGGCCGTACAACGCGGCGTAACACATGCAATAGGTGGTTAGCGACAGGTGAATAAGAATAGCATGGGGGCAGGGCTGGCGCGGGGAGGGCGGGCCTGCGGGCGGCGGGGGAGGGAGCTTTGGAGGGAGGGAACACATTAGGGCACGTGGTACCGAAGTACTTTTTAAACGCAAATGCGGACTGTCAGTAAAGGCATGGTTGACAGGGGACGGGCCTTGAGTTCGCCGGCAGGGGCGGCAGCAAGGCCGGCTCAGGTCGGCTGGGGTTGGCTGGTACTGGGAGTTCTTATGGACGTTTGTTGCGTTTCGCCAATAGCAACGCTGGCAGGACGCCGGCGGGAAAAGTAGGCAGGCGCAGCACCGACACTGAAGAATGTGGCGTCGCGACGTCAAGAGAGGGCGGGGGTAACGAATCCGTCCTAAATCCGTCCTAAATCCGCCTAAAGGGGGACACGTTATTTAGTGGCAGCAAGCCCTGTGTGTGCAAGGGTAAGTGCGCCGCGAAGTGACGGGCCTCTTCTTTTCTGTCGGCAGTCGGTGTTTCTCGCAGTCATTTTCCTCTCCGCCAGCTGGAGCTGTACTCATAGAATAATCTAGAGCTCATGGGATCAATAACAGAAGTCAGCCAGTCGAATGTTAAAGGAAGCCACAGTGATTCGGCGCGCGCGTACGGCGCCTTTCTCGTTGGTGCCAAATGTTAATGAGTGGGTTGTAAAAGACACTGCTGTTACATTGAATGCACAAACGGGAGTGGCAAGCAGTGGTTGAGGCATGGTCGCCCATGCAAGTCCGCCTTAATTATGTATGTAGGGTATACACTTGGGTCTAAACTGTCATTCGAACTTTCCAGGCTCTTGTGCCAGCTGTGCGGGCATGCTCGCTTTGCCAACGTCAACTTCACCATTTATTTGTCTTTATTAACCGCCTGCGCTTGCCGAGCCATCCTCGCTACTCTGGTATCTAATTTAAGCAGTAAACCCGATGGCCATGCAAGGCTCGCAGCAGCAGCGTGGCCGCAGAGATTGGTCGCGGCAATGGTCGCAGCTGTGGGCTCCGCTGCTCGTAATGACTGCCTACTGTGCCCTAGTGGCGAAGAGTAAGTCCAGGCTGAAGTAAAAAATGCAGTTCTCATTATCGGGCGTCCATGCGGTGTAAATACGTTCCAGTGGGCATTCCAACCTCGCCGACAAGCAGGGTGCAGCAATACTTTGGTGTCGCTCATAAAGGGGTCATTATAGGCTCTCAACATATAGGAGAGCGAGGGAACAATCTCGCGGTGTTTGCTCGCTCCTTGGCCGGGTAGGAAAGCGAAAACCACACTGTTCATGGTGTGCTCGACCCACCGTCACGGAACCCAGCTGTGTTCTGCTGCGCTGCATATTGCAGCAGCTGCACGTGCATATTTAATGATGAGACGCTGTTCGAAAGCAGACTTCGATCCCTGTGCCAACCCGCAAAACCACCGTGGTGGGAAAAGCTACCCGCCGGTCGATCAATAGTAATGCTTATACACAGCAGGCAGGAGACTGCCCCTTGTCCCTGCGATCCATGACGCTCCTTGGAGAGAGTGCGTGCGGGACGCTGAGAGAACACCACGGCAGGGTGTGAGCACGGTCCGATGGCCGCGCGCGGTTAGTTGAGACTGCTCGGGGGGTGTAGGAAGTCAAAGGGGGCCAGCAGCGCCAGCTAGCTAGCCCCTCCCGCTGGAGAGCAGCCTCGCTTGTATACGTGCCCTAGCTGCCTTACTGGCCATCCACGTCACTGGGCATGTGGTGCCTCATCATCGGTATGAGCCGTACGTGCACATTACTCATACGATGCGGGCATACCGGTACGTGCCGCCTGCCCGCTGCAGGTGGCGTGTCACAGCCTCACAGGTCCGCAACAGGGCTACCGTGCGACTATGCTTGCATTCACATCATCCACATTAATCATAGCCACACATGTTGCCTTACTGCTGCATGTCGCCATCGCCGCCACGCATGCACGCAGGTCAGACCCCGCAGGTGTGCTGGAATCGCGACCTGGGGGACTACGGAGGACAGCAGTTATCCACTACTGGTGAGATGCTATGTAGCGGATATGCTAGCTAACGGTGGCCTCGAGCCTCATCCGCTTGCACCACACGATGTCAGCTAGCCCTACATACATCGTAAATGGGTGGGTCCAGTTGGTAATGGGCACGCTAGCTTGCTTTCGCGCGCACGCCAGCAGCCGGCGGGCCCACGACTCCCACGCACACATCGATACATATGGATGCTCGAGCGTAGGGCGCTAGCTGCTGGTGCCGCTAGCCGCCGGTGCGTAGCTGGCTGTGGCGCCCATACCTGCTTGCAAATATGACGTTGGACCTGCTCCTTACATGCAGACATTGCCGACGGTTCAATCTTGACCTCGGGGGGCGACAGCCTGGTCTGCTTTGAGAAAACTGGTCAGCGGCGCTGGCTGTTCCGGTTCAACCGCAAGACCGAGGTAGTGGCCGACAATCAGACCTTCACCTACTCGGCACGCCAGGTGTGTGGCAATCGATATCGTGTCCATACCGCTGTCGCATGCTTGATTCGCGGTAGCAGGCTCGGTAGATAGTGGACGGCCAGTGATGGTGGGATGGATGCATGCGGCCTTTGCTTGGGGAAACGAAGAAGTCAGCGGAACATCAAGGTTGCGCAAGGCCTTGCTCGCATGTGCGTGGCTAGCCGAATGGACGGTATCCTTGCAGGGGAGGGCATGCAGTGCTTATCACCCAGCCAGCAGCGAGTGGATGGGGTCGCGGCGCCACGCCGCAAGTTTCTCTGCTTGCGCGTGGTACGATTTGCTATTTTGCTCTGTGTGCATGCGTGCCGCTGCCCCCGATTTACTCAGGATGGTGCCAGCCCCTTCATCGCGGTATCGAGCACCGGCCTTGTTTACCTGGCCGCCGCCAACGCAATTCTGTATGCGCTGGTGGGTAGTGTTATGGGATATGAAGTCGGGCAATGTCCGGGCAAGTCGGCAGGAGTAAGAGCAGGACGGAAAGGAAGAGGCATGCATGCATGGAGGGTGCGGCTTGGGTTGAAGGAGAAACGCGTGGGTTGAAGTTTGACGGGTTGACCACCTCATGCGTTCCAACATGATGCACCGTCCGCGTGCACCGCCGCATGCGCCGCACGTACAGGACGTGCGCACCGGCGACATCGTGTGGCACTGGCGCGACAGCCCCTCCACATTTGAGTCCATCACGTACGGCGACGGCCGCGTCTACGTGTCCACAAGTGGGTTCAGGCGGTGGCTAGCTGGGGAACAGCTGGATAGGCAATGCCCCCGTGGAGCAAGTGCGGTGCGTGCCGGTTGGTAACGCAGCTACTTGGCTGCGTGCGCGCGTGCGTTGCCTGCTGCACACATATGGCGCGTCTAACGTAGTCCTGCTTCTGCCGCCCTTAACTTCAACCCCAACGGCCTGCCGTGCACGCAGCTGATTTCAAGGCATATGCCCTGGTGGGTGCCTGCTGTTGCTTTGCATATGGGCTGGTCGGTGTTGTTACCAATCATGCGACTCCCTGACCGACGCATGCAACTCTGGCACTGTGAATGAATGCAAACTGACACCTGAATCCTCATGATGTCGTGCGCTTGAAATGCCCAACCTTGCAGGACGTGGTAACAGGGGAGGTTTTGTGGGGGACGCAGTTCCGGCGTGTGTCCTCCTGGACCACCGGCTGGTTCAAGGGCGTGTTTGTGCGCCCAGACGTGGACGGGTGAGTTGCGTCGCACTGTCGGGGAGGGCAGCCTCGTGCTCAGCTATGGACTTCAAGCGGCACGAGGCATGCGCGCCTCACACCGCGTGTTCCTTACATGTCAATTTGATGTGGGCCACGCACATCGTTGTCCATCCATCGGCCTTGGCCTGGCCATGCCTGCCTACCTGTGCCGCCGGCTACTGTACGTGCAGGCGCGTGTGGGGCGTGGATGCTGAAACGGGCGACCTCATTTGGATGTTCAACATGGGTGCTGAGATTCAGTACCGGTGGGACCCGGAACTGCACTTCCATCCCTCGGGCATTGGATTCATGATGGCTCGGCCCTCCCAGATCTGGGCATACAACGTGACTTCGGGTGCGTAGTGGTAATACGGCTGCTAGGCGCATCGCGGATGGACAAAGCAGGGTCATTTGCGAACCGTGCGTGGCACACACGTTCAACACGAAGCGGTAGCGCCAGCGTGTGCATGCGTGTGGTGGTTGGTGCTCGCCTGCCCGAGGCACGGGAAGGGGCTCGCTCGCTGTGTTGCATAAGAAGTGGAGCGAGCTTGGCACGAACTGGACGGGTGCAAGGGCGGGCTAGGCGGTAAACGATTGCTGATGTGTGCGGGACGGCCGCACCGCGATGTGAGGACAGGGCCCGCACGGCCCGCACAGACTGGCAGGATCAACCAGTGCAGGCACGCGACTGTCAGACATGATCCCTCGGCAGCCGCTCTGCCGCAGTTACGAGTACGTTTGCCCCTGCGCTTACATGTCGGCGGTCACAGGTGACGTCCTTTGGAAGATGAATGCCCGTGAGGGATACATGTGAGCACACTGGCAGGCATGGGGTAGCTAGAACAGAAGGACAGGTGCACCCACGACCATCACTTCATACCAAATTAATTGGAGCACGGCCGTGCCTCTGCCGTTGCCACCTTAAAGACCAATATCCTTTGTGACCCCGCAGGAGCCCTGACAATGATGGCGACAATCGGCAGACGTTCGAGGTGTGGGGAGACCTGTGAGTTGACAGCGGGTGGTACACGCCGGCCGGGGAGCTGGCTGGGGTCCCCGGTGTGCTCTGCGTGCGGCCAAGGATGCATGCATGATCAGCGCACGGGAGAGTGTTTGCCCTCTCTCGGAGTGCGGCTGTGATTCCTGTGATAGGCAGTCGGGACGCAGGCTCCGGGACTCCGCCGGTGTCAACCGCGGCTGACGGACACAGGGCACACAAGGCGCTAGGTGGCAGTAGCAACACGGCATACCTTGGTTGTGCAGTATTCGTGCCGTGTTCGTACAGCTTGCATTGGCTATGCCTCCTTGACGTGCACGTACTGCTGTTGCGCCCCATAACCATCCAGGGTGATCGCTCAAGATGAGGCCGCCATTGAAACCAACCCCAACAAGTACGGCATCCTTCAGGTGCGACAGTTTACGGCACCGCTAAAACCCTGCATTTAAAACATTGGCATGCTTTCATCGTCGCCAAACCTTCTGAGCGGCTCTTGACTCAGTTTACGCATCACCCACACGCCAGGGTCTGGACGTGTTCACTGGCGTGCGTGTGTGGATCCGCGACGACGTCTACCCGGTGCGTGGCTGGCGTTCAATGCATGCATGTCAGCTGCTGGCGTCACTAGCAGGCTGCGCGTGTCGTATTGAGTGTGATGTGCTGGTGTGGTACGGAATGCACGGCAACCACATGCATGGTTGTGCCATGCCGCACAGGCGTACGTCAAGTACGATGTCGAGTGTGTCACATACATGCTCAACCCATGCATGCATGCTACTGGGAATCTGTGCATGCATGTGCAGGGCAAGTACGGCATGGTGGTCACCGAGGGGCTGCTGGTCTACACCACCTACATACCGGATATGTCTACCCTGGACGTGTCTTCTTCCCTCCTGGTGAGGCACCTGTCCGGTATGTAGCCAGTGATGGTGCAATCGACCGCAGCGAGCAGGGCAGCGGGCAGGGCAGCGAGCAGGGCAGCGAGCAGGGCCGGCTTGCATGGGGCGACGGTAGCGGTGGTGGCGGCGGCCAGCCAGTACCCACGCAGCGCGCGCGTGAGGGTACCCGTGAGGTGCCACGGTGCCTGGTCCGCAACACATGTATGTCCTGCACACCGCAGCGCACATGACACGAGCACATCACGTTACGCGCCACACAGATCAGCGCCATGGGACCCGACCACCAAGACGTCTGGAACTGGCAGCGCGATGGCGCGACACCCGCCGGCCAGATCCAGGCGCTGGACGGGCTCGTGTTCGAGCTGCAGGGCGACATCAGCAATATCACCTTTAACAACTTGGACCCGTCCATGGTACTGGTGGCGCTGCCTGCCACGCCCAGCGTCATTTGCCCGCCCGGTGAGCTCGCTCGCTCGGCTACCCACCCATGCAATCCGCAAAGCAAGCTGAATGCAGGGCGGGCCGGGACGGGACTCATGGAGGTGTGCGGTATCATGAGCAGCTAACGACGGCCCATTGCATGGGCGTGCTCTGCAGATGCTCGGCATGGGCACTCTGCATCGCGCGTGACCCTTCTGAAGTGTGCCGCTCGTTGTTTTCCACGGCGCAGATGTCAAGTCCCCGCCGATCACTGACAACAACAACCAGCAATCGACCAACGCTGTAAAAGCTCCGCCGCCGCCGCCGCCGTTCGTGAGCGGCAAGCCCTTCTGCTGGACGTGAGCTGCAAGGGTTGCCTGGGTTGCACGACGTAACGCATTGGAATTCATGCCAGGCATATTGTCCGAAGTGCCGTATGCCAGACAGTTGTACGGGTGCCTGGCTGAGCAATTGCTGGGATTTCAGGTGTGAGGCGCAGGCTGTGCACCCGTGTTCGCGTACGCAAGTGAACCATGTATGCGCGACGCCGCACCTTGTTCCCTGCAGTCATTCATTCTCCTACAAGCCGCTGGGCAGCCCTACCTCTGACGGCGTGCGGGCGTACGGCCAGGACAACGCGGGGTTGGTCATTGCAGTGAGTATTGGAACCGTTGTTTCCCGGTTCCCTGCGTACCTGCAACCCCCAAACAACAAATGTTCGGTTGCTTGTTGCGTGGTTGGAGTGCGCAGGACCCGATTCCGGCACATTTCTGGTAAGCAAGACGAGATCTGCTCTCGCCCTCGCTATGCAGGTGTACCTGGACACGGGGGCCATTGCCTGGAAGGCCACTTGCGGGCCCGATAGCAATTCGTTATACTACCCATCCAACGTGGTTGTGGTGGACGGGGTGGTGTATCTGGGCTGCTCCAATCTGGTGCGTTGAGCAAGAAACATGCTGAGCGTGACGCGGCGAGTATCTGTGCTAGTGCCACCCACCTGTGTCCGAAGGGGGCAGGACGAAGATTGGGGCACTGTTTGTTGCCGTGTGTCCTTCGTACCGCACTAGAAATGCTCCCCTCTCGTCACGCACGCCAGTGCATTTGCCGTGCATGCGTGCATGTTGGCTGGGCCTATTTGTTCTTCCCACAAGCGCTGGCTGCTTACTCACCCGCCATACCGGCCCCACAGGACGTGCAAGCGCGGGATGCGGCCACCGGACACCTGCTGTGGCGGCGCCCATTTACGCTGACGCCCGACCGTGCGGTGTACAGGGGCGGGATCATAGGGATCCCCGCCGTGGCGAACGGCAAGATAGTCATAAGCAAAGCCGACGGCTTTCTCCAAGCGCTCAACATCACGAACGGTGCGGGAACTTTGTGTGTGCGCGCTTCAGCGAGTAAACCCATGCGGTTGTGAGTGCCGTCGCGGGAGGCACACCAGGGCTGTGGCGCCAGCATTGACTGTTGGCACACAGCAAGCTCTCAGGTGGATGCATGACCCGGCACGTCTTTACGGCTGCCACCACGTGCACACTGCGTTCGTGCCGTGCAGGCCAGCTCGTTTGGAGCTACGATACGGTGCGATCACTAGGGCTCCACACACCTGTGCCTTCCTTTGTTCCCAAAAGGCTGCGGTGATCAGCCCTTCTCACAGCACTTGTACAAAGCGAACACCCGTTTCCTGTCTGCCTGGTCCTGACTGCAGGGCATCCTTGTGGCTGACTCCGTGGGGATCCGGGACGGTGTTGCGTACGCCATTGCACGTCACTCCGTGGAGATTCGTTACAGTACCATCGTGGCTGTGGACCTAGACACCGGCAAGTGACGGGTTCGCGCCAGAGAATGATAGTGCTATAGGATGATAGTGCTATAGGGGAACTGGCCTGTAGCGGGGTGACGTGCGCGGCGCATGCGTGCATTTTGGGGGGAGGCAAATATGGCTGGCCGGCAAGGTCGTGCCCTGTGATGCATGGCTCTGGCGTGAATGCTAAGGGTTTCGCACTCATGCGGCTGCTGTGGCGCCTACATGGCAACACATGCATACAGGTGTCGAGGTGTTTGCCAAACCACTGGAGCCCAAGTGGGCCATGGAGCCCGGGCGTCTCAACTTTCGACACGACAACACCCTGGTCTACTCCACCGGGTGGCCGAACGCGCAGCTTCAGGCCACCACGTAAGCACGCCGCGCCCACCACAAGCCCCTCGCCTCCCTTCGCACTACAGCTGCTTGCTGCTATCACCCACTGCTGCCCAACAGGATCGGCCGCGACGGTGGAGACCTTGCATGGAACTACCCCATCTCGGACAGCACCGGGTGCGGGTGTTTGCTCCGGCTGCTGCTCTGCGTGCAGGGGAATCGGCGTCCTGCAACTGTCCCAACTGATCTTGGGATTGGTTGCGGATGGGGCAAGGGCGGGGCAGAACTGGGCTGGGCTGGCCAGCACTCCTACCTGCTGTTGCCTAAAGCGCGTGCCCTCCGTGACTTGCTGCAGGGTCTACTCGGTGCTGGTCGTGTCGGGTGAGGACCTGGGCCTGCCCCATGACGCGCTCTTCTACAACGACAACGAGGGCCTCGTCACCGCCCTGGCTCTGGGCAGCGATGGGCCTACAGAGGTCATGTGAGTTCACGAACGGTCTGTCCAGCTTGCCAGCTAGCAGCAACACGTGCCGGTGGCAGATGGGCCTAACGCGCGCTCATTGTGGCTAGCTAGCTGGCTAAGCTGCTGCGCTGCTGCTGGGGCCGGGCTCCTGGTGGCTGACCCGAATCACCTGTGCTCAAGTAGTGTTACATGCTTGGCGGAGTGTCGGCGCGCTGCGATAGACCATGCACGCTGATGCTGGCGTGCAGGTGGACGGTGGACTTGACCGACCCGAGGTTGTGGCCCGGGGTGGAGAACCTGCTCACACCGGGCCAGCCCGACTGGGCGCAGGTCGGTGTGGCCGGAGGCAATCAAGGGGCGCAGGCTTGGGGTTCCAACAGCCGCCTCGCTCATACACGTACATTGGCTCTTAGGCTCTGGCATGTCATAAACGTTTCGCAGCAGCGTTCAATGTCTTGGTGACGCACGCCTACAACGCCAACAGCCAGCATGGCTGCCGCCGACATGTCATACATCACGCACGCATGCTCTGCCCACACGTACTGTACGTAACCCCTTGCTGACTGATTCCTGCATGGCCGCCCTTCTGCACTCGCAGATTACCTACTCTAACCACACGCTGTACATCCCCACGACCCAGGGAGTGTTTGTTGTCGGGGCCACAAACGGTGGGTGGGCCGATGGGACCGACCTGCTGCGCACACTGTCCGCACAAGCCGTGTCTTCTGCATCCAGCCTGACTCCTGATGCGCACGCCGCCGCGCGCCCTGGTCCCGCAGGTGAGGCTCTGTGGTCCGACCTGCGCTCCCGCCTCAACGCCAACATTCACGTGATCGAGCGGCCGGGCGGGCCCCAAGTCATCTACGGCAGGTGCGCGGCCGTACTGCGCGGCAGCACGTGTGCTGCTTGCTTGGTGGCCTCCAGCGAATCAGGGGTGTATGGCTAATGCGCAGCGTCCCTCCTCATCTATTTCCCGTACCGTTTCGCATGCTCACTCTGCCGCCCACACAGGTACCTGTCTAACTTTGAGTCCAACACGCCTCAGTGCCGGCCCCCCAAGCCCACCGGCCTTGTCACAAAGATCCCTGTGCGCGGTTCCATGCCCGCTGATGGCGGCGAGGAGCCCTCAACGCCCACAGACGCGCCGGCGCCTGACAGTCGCCCGGTGCCTGTGACTGCCTCCCCACCTCCGTCGGTTGCTCCCGCCCCCGCCCCTTCCCCGTCGTCCTCTCCTTCACCATCTCCCTCCCCGGCGCCCGTGCGCTCGCCGTCCCGCTCCTCCTCGCCTCCGCCGCCACCAGTGTGCCCGCCCTGCCCAGCCATTAACTGCTCCGCGCCCGCCAAGAGGCCGTCGTCGCCCGCCGCGGTCGCAGTGGCTCTGGGTCTGTCTGGCCTGCCGTACAACATTGTTAAAGCCGACTCCAAGCTCCGTGACCGGGTTGCGGGGGCTGTGGAGAAGCTGGTCAGCGGCCAGGTGATTGGGTTCGTGCGTGTGCGAGTTCTGGATGTGGAGAGCGCCGCGGGCGGCACGGCGGCTGTGCTGCGCCTGAGCCTGCAGCGCAGCGGCGGTGCGTCTGCTACCGCTGTGGCGTCTGCGGTTGAGGACGCGGCTCTGAGCGGCAAGCTGCAGGAGGTTGTGCTTGCGGCCAAGGTGCCGGCCAAGGTGCGCAGCGTGGTGCTGAAGGTGTGAGAAGGTGGTCAAGCAGGTCTGGCATACCTTCCATACAGGACACTTACTTAAGACACAGTGGAGATTGCGCATTACATGTGATGGATTCGGTATGTATCTGGGCATGTCATGGATACTCGTGGCCTCGAAAAGAAGCGCCTTCATATTATGGGGATTTCCAGACTGAGCTGGGATGTCCTAGGGGGCGTGTCAAAATTATGCGTGCACTGCACCACCAAGGGTTTGCTTGGGTGTCATCTTTCATGTGTCCATGTGGAGTGCGTATTGACTTGGCCAGCATTAAGGAATGTGCTTGCCTGGTTGCAACGAGGCAGACCGGGCTAACTGGGCTAACGCCTGCTTCCTAGTACAGCTGCGGCGTGGAGCTTGCGTGGGAATGCTTTTGCCGGCGGCTGTGCGCTGATACTACTGGAGTCAAAGGTCACGACCTGGCGAAGGAAGGGCATCGCGAGAGGGGCATTGGTGTGGCCATTGGAGCCATGAAGGTAACAACTCTGCTGGAGCGCAAGGTTGCAGGACGTGGAAGCTCCGCACTGACCTACTACCGCAGAGCAGAGGAAACGGAAACGCCTCCCTAAATAAATGCTTGCGCCTTGCAGCCAACTTCCCAGCTTCCCAGGGCAACGTTGAGTCGTTGAGACCGTAGCTGGTCCACACAGGGGTCCGTACAGACAGTCATTAAAGTGCGGATACCAAACGTCATAACGGACGTCCGCCGAAGCCGCCAAGATACACTGTCCAGGGGCATTACAACTGTGCTGCAGCAGGTATCTCGCTATCCCCTACGACGGCAGAGCCGCCGGGCGCACATTGCACGGTACCAAAATGCAGGGTTGATGGAAACGCTTGTCTCTAATACATGTGAGCGTCGGCAACCCCGTCGTACCTAGCTAATGCCTCCACCAGCGTTCAGCAAGTGAATAATCCCCGAAACCTTCCTCAGTACCAAGTCAACCACTCACACTCAAATGCTGTCACTGCCTAGCACATGCCGTCATACAAGATTCTTCCTGCCGTTCACGTGCCCGCTGCTTCTCACTCTCCTTGCAATACTGTACATAGCAACCAACGTTATGGTACAAGCAGTCTGGCGCAGCCTGCAACGCCGCCCGTAGTTCCCGGATACTGAAACAACACGTGTTTTTGCGCGCAGCAAGCGGGTCAGGTTCAACCGCTCAAGCCTGCACCTCCTCCCACCCGCTCCACGGCCAGTCCACGTCACCCGGCCTGTGTCGGCGGACCGGCACAGGGACCTCCTCCAGCTCCTCCTCTGCTTCCTCCCCCACATCTTGCCCCTGCTCCAGCTCCCAACCCTCGGCCCCGACATCATCCGCTGCCGCGGCGGCCCCCTCCTCCCCGTCGTGCTCCTCCTCCTCAGCCTCCCCATCGTCGCTCATGCCGTCGTCACCGGCCTCACTCCCCTCCTCGCTCCCCTCCCCTTCTTCCTCCACTTCCTCCTCTGCGTCACCCGCCTCAATGCCCTCGCCGCTCTCGTCATCCTCCCAGGCCACGTCCGCATCCCCCTCGCCGTCGCCGTCGTCCCCGGCCTCGCTGTCAGAATCCGAATCGGACGCAAGCTCTATGACCTCCACGCCACCCGCACCCGCCGCGCCGCCAGCCGCAAGGGCTGGAGCTGTCAACACCGCTGGCGCAGCCACCCACGGCCCGCCTATTGGTGCTTGTGTGGCCGGCGCCTCTTCTCTGCCGTCCTCTCCCAAGTCGTCCTCATCCGCGCTGCTGCTGCCTCCGGAGCCGCTTTCCGTGTCCATCCAGTCCTCCTCTCCGTCTCCGCCGTCGCTGTCAAGGTGCGCTGGTGCCAACGCCGCACGAGACTTCCATGCGCCAGCTGCCGTCGCCCCTGCCCCTGCCGCTGTCATGGCGGCTGCACGGCCACTGGGCCCTGCCTGCCCACTGGCTACTGCTGCTGCGGACGATGAAGGGCCCGCGCCAGCGCTCAGTGGCGCAGTGCCCGCCGCACCGCCTGCCGCCGCTGCTGCTGCCGCTCGCCTGCAGCTCCGCAACCTTGCGAGCCACCGCTTGAACGCGGGTGGCCGAGGCGACAGCAGGCAGTTGCCTTTGAGCTTGACCACCTGCAGACCGGTGAGCGCCGCCAGGGCCGCCGGCAGTGCTGTGAGGCGGTTGTCGCTGACGTCCAGCCACGTCAGACGTGGCAGGCGCGCGGCCAGGCCCGCAGGCAGCGAGCTCAGGCGGTTTCCAGCGATGGACAGGAAGTCTAGGCGCGGCAGCGACGACATTGCCGCCGCAGCCCCCGCAGCGCAAGGCTGCTGCTGCTGGCTTGTGCCGAACAGGGCGACGGGGAAGTTTGACAGCTGGTTGCAGGACAGGTCCAATTCCTGTGCGTACGGATGCACATGACACTTAGAGTATGATGTTGCGACTGCGGTGATAGCGGTATGGGCGCCCCTGACTCTCCCGTCCCCTCAACACGCACAGCACCCATACGCCCCCGCACCTGCAGCCCCGACAACTGCATCACGCAGGCAGGCAGCGTCTGCAGCGCGTTGCTTCCAAGCGTCAGCAGCCGCAAGCCGCCGAGCGCGGGCGCCATCTGCGGCGGCAGGTCTGTGAGCTCGTTGCCTGCCGCGTCCAGCGACGTGAGCTGTGTGAGGCACGACAGCCAGACCGGCAGCGAGCACAGGCTGTTGTAGTCGATGGCCAGGTTGCGCAGCCGTGTCAGGCGCGCAAGGCAGGCCGGCAGCTGCTGCAGGTCATTGGAGGAGAGGGCCAGCTGCTGCAGCTGCGTGGCGGCGCCAAGCGACTCGGGCAGGCCACTGAGGCCGCAGCCGGACAGGTCAAGCTGCGGAGGTGCGAGATGGGGAGTGGAGCGCGTGCGTTGGAACGGTGTGGTTGAACAGTGAGTTTGACCGCAATGCAAGCCAACGCAAACGAAGTGCACACGCCAACAAGTTGTGAAGTTGGGGGCGCAAGGGTGTAATGCCAGCCGGTTTGGAAACGGCGGGCGCACCTGTGTGAGGCTGCGGAGCTCGTACACCTCAGCGGGGCACGCGCCAAGTCGCCAGTTGCCGCTGAGGCTCAGCTGCTGCAGGCCTGTGAGAAAGCATCAATGCGGCACCACAACGATGTAACATAAGGGACAGAAGCGTGCAGGTAAAGGAAAGGCAGCGTGTCAAGACCAGCGGAAAATGTCGGAAGGTCACCGGTGTCGCACGGCTGTACAATTACGCGTACCGGTACCGTCAACACGCAGCAGTGCCCATCGTCCAGGTTTGCAGAACCGTAGCATGCAGAAAGGAGTCTAAGATTGACCCCGTAATGCTTGATTGCACCTCCTACAAACACGGCTTGCAACTGCCAGCCTCACATCCGCACTGCCTACCGCTCAGCCGCGCCAGCTGCTCGCCGTCCAGCGCCGCCAAGTCGCAGTCCGCCGCATCCAGCCGAGTTAACCCACTCGCGGCAAACAAACCCGGCGGCAGTAGCTCCAGACTGACAGGGATAGATAGATAGGACAAGAAGGGGATGGGGGATAAGCGTGGGCAAGACCAGGCGGCGGCGGGCGGATCGGGTCGTGCAGTTTCAGGGGCGGCACCAGCAGGGCCCTCGCTTGCCCGCATCCAGAAGGGCATTCCCACGGCGTCCTTGAAAGCATGAGTAACTCGCGGTTTGGCGGAACATAGAGTGTGTGTCACCACTAATATATGGAGAGGCAAGAACCACGGTGTCCAGCCCATCTTTGCTGGGTGCGACCACCCTCCACTCCGCCCCGGCTCTCACCCCTGGTTTCCGCTGATGTCCAGCTCGGCGAGTGCGGCCAGCGCCTCCAGTCCCGGCAGCGCCTCGCCGCCGGCCTGCAGCTTGTTGCCCGCTGCGTTGAGGCAGGTGAGGGCGCTGAGCGCGGACAGGCTGGGCGGCAGCGCCAGCAGCTTGTTGCCGCTGACGTCCAGGGAGCGTAGGCTGCGCGCCAAGCCGAGCAAGCAGTCGTCCGAGGCGGCCAGGCGAGGACCCAGACCGCACTCGGCCGCACGCAGCACCTGCAGCGCCGGCAGCTGCAGCAGCGGCGCGGGGAGCTCTCCAGAGGGCAGGTCGGAGCGGGAGATGTCGAGGCAGGTGAGGCGGCTCAGCGCGACAACCCCGGACAGCGCCTGCGCGGCCTCGGCGGGCAGGTCGGTTGCGGTGAGGTGGCGAAGGGCGGGCAGACCTGCCAGTTGGGCCAGCAGCGCCGCGAGTTCGGAGGCACAGGCCGGCTGGCGCTCGTCAGAGACAATTGCTAGGCTGGAGACGTGAGGAAGGCGCGCCGCGAGGTCGAAGGGCGCGGCGGTGGGCGGGACTCGGAGGCTGGTTGCGAGCTCGGACGCGAGCGCCATCCATTGCGTGTCCACGCCGCGCAGAATCGCAAGGGCGCCGGGCGCGCCGTCCACAACCATTGCCAGTATGCTCTGTAGAAGCTCTTGCGGCAGCGAGCGCAGGTCGCAGCGCCTTCTGCGGTGAGGAAGGCGGACCGACAATTTCAGGTGGTTGGGGCCAAATTTCGTGTTTCAGAAAACGGCCCAGAACGCGCTCGCGGGGGGCCTCGAGGCCACCCCTGCGCTTCAGACGACAAGCCAATATTGTAAGGGACCCTTATGGCGCGCGTCGGGGCTCCGATATGGCCGAAGCGCGGAGACTGCGCTGCTCGGTTTGGGGGCCCAGGTGGTTGGGAGGGGTCAAATCGGTGCGCCCTTCCGACGCCCACAGCTCACTTTACGCGCTGTGCCACAGCCAATGAGTGCCTTGCTTCATATGAAGCCACGACGAGGTGGCAGTGCAGCTGGAGCGAGCCCGTGCGCGACGAAATCCGCTCTCCCGCCCTCCGCGACCGCAACCACCTTCAGTCGCGACCGGCTCGCCGAGCCCCTCCCGCCCGCAAGTTGTGTCATGCCCGACACGCCAGTGCTCTCAAAGGACTTCATACCTATCCAATGGGCTGCCGAGCTGGGCTATAGGGCGCCCCAGCGAGCTAGCGCGGAGCCCAATCGGGGCGGCCCTCACCGGACGTTTGCACGCACCAAGGCCTGAGAGTATCCAGAACACCTCCCTGTGCTCCATTATCTGTCTTCTATATTGCATAAGCCCCCTTCCAGGCCCCCCGGCGCGATGCTGAGCCCGCTCCCGATGCGCCTCTCCTGACCTGGTAACGGAGCTCTCCAGCCAGCTCCTTCGGCTTGCCCGCGCTGTCCCTCTATTAGACATGCCTATCCCAGGGCCAGCCAAGCCTATGGCCCAGGCCTACACTGACGCCGCAGAAGGCGGGTATGGGGTGTCCAGCAAGAGCACAAACAGAGGCTTGGAGCAACCTAAGCTATATTAAAGATATGTCTATGTTGCTTCAACTACATAGGGGAGCCAGCGCGGCCTTCTTTGGAGAAATCGGCCACAGGTGTACGACTTGGGCAATGCGCCCAGGCGAAGCCATGTTTAGTTTCGAACCCGTGCAGTATCAAATAGTAGTGCAGCTTTAGACTGGAATTAATGCTGGGAGGTCCTGGTGGGACCGTCCCGGCGTTCACTCGCGTTCACCGCACCGCTGGCGATGCGTTTGCTGGGCGCCAAGCACCTGCAAACCCATCTCAGTGAAGCCATGGCTCGAAAGGCACCGACGGGTGGGACTTAGTTGGGATGCCACGAAAGGGCATTCGCGCCATGTCCCCGCGGCAATCCTTCACCCGCATACCCACGGTGTCGCACCGTGCATGGTCGCGAGGCTCTCCCACAGCCAGGCAGCAATTTACAGTACTCAGGGCCTTGGTGAATGCGGCATGGACCACTGTGTAGGTATCCACTTGCGGTTTGGGCATTGGGCGGGGTGAAGTTGGACCGGCCGTTGCTCGCCTCAGCAGCCGCCCTCAACGAGTCGTTGGCCGCGCATCAGGCTCCGTCGCCCCTCGCACGACGCCACAAGCAGTGCTTTATGCATGGATTACTCCACAGCGCTGCAGGACTGAGTCTCTGTAAGAAGGGTGCGCTGGGAGGGACGCCCGCCGGTTGATCTTCGACACCAGTCGCGCTGCGCGTGCTGTGCGCCAGGGGTGACGGGCAGTTACTGAAGGCGTGTCCCCGGCTGCAGGCCCCTTCTCCCCCAGCCTACTTCCAGAACCGCTCAACCAGGGGGGGGGTAGTCTCGACTGGGAAAGGCCCCATGTTCTCAAACGAAAGAGCTTGACGAGAGGACTCCAAATCCACTTTCAGAGTTTCAATCAGGGTAGTAATTGCAAAGTTATGGGCCCTCAAAGTTCAGGGTCGGTCGTCGGGGTTGGGGGTCCCCAAGGTTTCGTCACGCGGATGTGGGTGGGACTGCCAGATTTCGTCTCCGCGCCCTAAACGCCCCTCTAAACGCTCCGCCCAATAGCACAAGCACTAGCACACATTAGCATGCACATACTAAAGCATTTGCAGTACCTTTGGCCTCAGGAAAGCGGCCGCATGTCCGACCACATTGGCATCGTAGTAGCGTAGAGCCCCACTCGAGCGTCTCTCACTGGTGTCATGGAGACTATGCGAACTGATGCTAACTTGTTACGGCCAAGGCTTGGTGTGGGTCATGGCGACAAGGCTGCCGCCGGCCATCGAGCGTGACATGAATCCCGGGATTCTTCACATGATCCCGGGAGAAAGTCCACCGATCTCTTCCGGCACACAATCCCAAACATCAATATGTACAGCGCATTTGTAAGCTTAAGCGCACGCCCCGGTAGTCTGACAGAAGGGTCGGTGCTCGGCCATGGACACATGGACATGTGTGGCATGGCTGCCAGTCAAGTTGTGCCTCCAGCTGAACCGAAGGTACACAATTGTAGAGCTCGCCGAGAGCAGTCGATTGACACCGACCTGGCTAAAAACCAAAGGGTTTTGAGGGGGGTTTTGAGGGGTTGCATGGTGGTGGGGTCGGTCGGTCGGTCCGGAGGGGGGTCGGGAGGTTTTGGGACATGGGGTCTGGAGGTTTAGTTCGTACCCCCCCCCTGGCTCAACTGTGCAAAGGCACCGTCATCATAATGATTACATGGGCGCACTCGGCGCACATAAGTCACCGGCCCATGCTGCCATTGCTAGCACAAGCGGCCAGTTACAATGCGCCGTGAGTCCGCCGGTGCACATCATTCAGGTCTTCCGCGCCTCCCGCAAACAACCCCCACAAGGTTGCCAGGATACGCTCAAACAGCGGTAAGCCATGCCTCACCAACCACATGTCCACGCAGACCGAGCCTACGCCCGCCCGCGTCCTGCCCCCAACACAGCGGCAACCGTGTCACGTCGCACCTCCAACCTCTACTTCTCCTCACGACTTCTCCTCCACACTCTGCATTCACTCTCATCCACTTGCACCTGAGACTCCTGCAATCATCAGTAATATTCATGCCTGCCAGCCCCTAACAAGTCCAGCCACTTCGCCCACTCCTTCAATAACGCCCCCACCCGCTCCTCTCAAAGTGTCGGCCCCAACTCAGCAGCCCTCTCCGCCTCATGCCGCCGCCTTGCTGGCCTGCAGCGCCATGCGGCGTGCGTTGGCGAATGCGCCCACGCGCTCGCCGCTGGGGTGGAAGAACACCGCCTCCACCGTGTCGCCCTTGGTGCGCAGCTCCACAGTCCAGCCGGGCTGCGAGGCGGGGCGTGGGGGGCAGGGGCGGCGCAGGAGGGGCAGGGAGACGGAGTGAGGGGGCGAATGTTGGTACGGGGCCAAGCATGCATGCCAGGTGAAGTGTGAACGGTGTGAGCGGCTTGACGGGATGCTGGGGAGACTGATCATGTGCGACCCTGTTATCGTTTGGGGTCATACCCAGTGTCCACAAGGAACCGGCTGTTTCCATGACCCGTGAAACCTGCCCGCTCCTAGCTACCACCCGGGGTCCCGCACGCACCTGTGTACCCCGCACCTGGCACCTGGCACTCCTCCGCACCCCAGCCAGGCCCGCCCACCACGCCCGCCCACCTGCAGCGTGTCCAGCTCCGCAAAGCGCTCCCGCCGGCTGGCGTGCTCCTCGGGTAACCCGCTGACCGGCCCTCGCGCGTACACCACCGCGCCGCCACTGCCACCGCCGCTGGGCGCCGCCACGGTGGGCCGCTCGCCCACCCGCCCAACACCCACTGGCCGGTGCTCCACATGGCCTGAGGCCACGGTGGCGATTGCGGCGGAGGGCTTAGCGGTGATTCACAGCAGACCGGTGTACGGCGTGGTAAGTCAGGCACAATTGCCGCGGTCACGCCTCCCGACGCAGCGCGACCGAGGGCCCAACGTCTCATCCCATACCCCAGCAGGTCAATCTTCCCCTCCCGCGTCCCGCCTCGAATCCATCCCAAACCCTACCGCTCCACCTGCCCCCTGCCCCTGCCCCCTGCCCCTGCCCCCGACCCCTGCCCCTGCCCCTGCCCCTGCCCCTGCCCCTGCCCACCTGACGAGCTGGCCTCCGGCTGCGCCGCCGCCACCGGCCGCGTGGCCGCCGCGCCCATGTTTGCGAACTCGTCGGCCGTGGCGCCCTCCGCCATCACCGCCAGGCTCAGCACCTCCAGCCGCCCCGCACCGCGCGCCGTGGTCTACAGAGCGAGCGGCGCGTGGCACAGCATCACACACCCTCACACCGCATCACAGCAGAGGCAGCTACCGGCCGCAGCTGCCGCTGCCGACCGACGAGCTCACCGACAAGCCCCAGGTGCATGATGAGAGACAGTGCAAGCATCTGGGCTGACGCCCACCACCGTCGCCTCCCGCCCGCCACCGCCAACCCGCCGCAACCCGTTTCAACATCGCCTTCTTCAAACAAGTGATGCCTGGGCTTGGGCGTATTACCCGCCTCTACCAGCGCGCCCGCCCGCGCACCCACCTGCATGAAGTTGTTGAGGTCCCGGAACACGCCCGGCTCCACCTGCGCCACCACCACACACATGCCGCCCGCCGCCACGTCAAGCCCAGCCACGTCCGCCGCCTCGCGCTGCAGCAGCTGCTCCAGCTCCTGCTGCGCCTCCACCGGCACCGTCAGCCGCAGCCGCATGCGCGCACGCTCGATGGGGAACTCCTTCTGCAGCAGCGGCAGCGCCTGCGGGGGAGCAGTGCCGAAATTGACTACCGGCAGTGGGCACGGCGATGATGGAATGGACCAGCGTCCACACATGAACCGGGGTACGGCTGGGTCCTCTGCAGCAGCCGCGCGCTTCCATCACCCTCAACATATGCCGTCACACGCCGATGCACGCATGCAAGGACGCACGCACCTCCAGCGCCTGCTGCTTGGCAGACTTCTTTGGATCCAGGTTGAAGTGGATGTCCCGCAGAGCGCGCTCCAGCATTGACAGCGTGTACGGCCGGTTGGTGTTTGGATTCACGCATTTTTCTACTAACACGCCTGCGACATCTTTAAAAAGGTGTTCATACTCCTGTTTTCGCTCGCGCTCCCCGACCTGCGTGCATGCGTGAAGGGCGGGCCGCCCTAGAGGTGTTGACAGCACTCCTGGTGACATCTGGCGGCCCCGCACCCGGCACGTCACCCTGTGCACAGTGCCAAAGCTTCGGTTCCCATTTGAAGCCACAGCAGCCCACCCGGCCGCCCGCCGAGCTGCATCGGCATCACCGCACCTGCAGCTCTCCCTTTGCCAGGATTTCCAGGCAGATGGCGTGCTGGTCCGTGGTGCCGAATGCTGCCTGTGGGCACACAGCATGGAAGTCACAAATTCAGCCCCATCCCACTCCTCCCTTGGTTTGTGCATCTCCGTACACTACAACAACCAGTTCTTGGCCGGTAGTAAAACCGCCCGCTTCCACTCCAACTCCCCAAGACCTTTTACCACCACCCTATTATACCCCACCCCCCTAGCCCGCACCTGCAGCTCCTTGTCCTTGGCCACCACGCCCTTGCCCACGTTGTGGAAAATGGTGGTGGTCTGAAGGACCTCATCCAGGTCCTTCTCACTGCGGTGGGCGGTGGGGTGGTGGGGTTGGGGATGCGGGCCTTGTGGCGTCGGGGTAACGCCAGGTAAGGCATGGGGCCCAAGACACCCGAGGCGAGCGGCAGAGCATTAAGCTGCATCTGCGCACGCCGCCACCCAAACCCCAGAGACACACAGCGTGTTGCGCTGTGGCCGTGCCCCGCCCCTCCGGCCGCTGCGCTGTGTGTTGACCCCTGCGCACAATCCGCAGCCGCAACTGGGCCGTCGCCAGCCCTATCCCTGCGGCCTGAGCCCCCACTCACATGCCGCTGCGCCAGTCGCCCACTTTATTTTTATAACACGCAATCTCGAACCGCTCTCCATTCTTCTTTAGCCGCACCACCGCGATGTTTGTCAGCCGCTTCTGGCCTGCATGCAAGCACGTACATTCCGACACGGGAGTAATGGCGGAGCACCACGGCGGAGCACCACGGCGGAGCACCCTGCAACGCCCAGCGCATACCGTACGTGTTTCCCCGCCCAGACCGCAAACGTGAGAGTGCACCCCTATCCATGAATGCCGCCCGTGTCCGCCCGCATGGTGCCGAGGAAGACATTAGGCGGAAACGTCAGCACCCATGTGCACGCCAACGCAGCCCGCATCCTACAGGCCGTGGTGGCGCCCCGAGCAGGACCCAAAGGCAGAAACCAAGTGCTACAGGTACAAACCGCACACGAGACTCCCAGCGCGCTAATTCAACAAGGAAGCTTCCTGCGGCCTGCCGGCGCGACGGTCGGAAGGCGCCGACGTTTCCCCTTACGGGCACCACTTCGCCGCGCTCACCGACTGGCTGGAAGACTCCCTTGGACATCCTTGATTCTAGACAAGACAATTAATGCTGTTTAGGATGCAGGGTCGAACGAAGACTCGGAAATGAATGGAAGCTTTGCCCACAATAGGCTTGGCTCCTAGCGAAGTCAGTAGCAATTATGATACAATTGCTTGTTACATATGATGCAAAATTACCGCCCTCTTCTCCTGGCCGAGTCGACTGGACATGCCCCGATTCCAGTGGCCGGATTTCGCTCTTGGGACTCGTTATGAGAGCGCAACGCCGAGCCCAGTGATATTGACATACATGAATCTCTAGTAGCGATTAGCTTACGGCCTGTGTGCTGGATACATTGCTTCCTAGAAAGGGCGGGAGCTGTCGCGGGCCTGTTGTCACCGCACAGACCAGACTCAGGTTGCGCGCACCTATTGATACACATCATGGCAGTTGCGACAGCTCAGTCGCAAATAGCTGCCATGGAGAAGGCGTTTGCGGCGAAGAATTACAAGTTGGATGCGACTCTCATAGCTCGCGCACAGCAAATCGCGGCGCAGCTGCACATCTCGGCAGAGGGCTTCGTGAACCAGTATGACAGCTTCGCGCTCGTCAGGTAACTTCAGCGCTCACCTGGCTGTGGGTGCCAGTCGCACGAAAGGACGGAATGGCGCCTCGCTTGTCACCCCACCTGTCCGCCACCCAAACCTCAATCGCCCAAACCCCTTCGTTGCTGCCTTTACAACGTACAGTGACTGGAGCATGGACGTCACGGCGCAGCGGCTCAAAACTCTCTCGGAGTGGCTGGAGACGGAGCAGCGCAAGGAGAACGCAAAGCCACGTGGGGCAGGCGTGGGCACTAGCGGGGCAAAGATCCTGCCCCAAGCCGCCAAGCCTACATGGGAAGAGTGAGTGCGGTGCATCTTAACTTGACAGCATGTGGCATGTGTACGGTAGTTGCACCAAAGAACGCCCATACCCGGCCGTCATCACAGCAAGGCTGCACAAGTTCTTTCAGCTGTGGCTGCGTTCAGTCTGCACATACCTTGGCAACATCGCCCCCACCCAAACCCTGCTCCCGGGTCGTCCCACAACAGCCTGCCAGACAAGATTGAGTTCCCCACGCCCAGCGCCAAGCGCCAGGCGCTGGATCCAGCGGCCATGAACCCCGGAACCGGATCCAAGTCGGGCATCAAGCCCGTGGCCGGCGGTGCTCCCGGCAGCGCGCAGCAGGCGCCACGCGCCTCCGCGCTGACGCCGCCGCCCCCCGGCTCGCAGAGCGCCTGGGCCACTACGCCCATTGCGGCGTCGGCCGTCAGGAGCGCCGCCGCCACGCCCGCTCCACCAAGTGCCTTCTCCATGCGCACCAACGTACGTCGGCAAGGGGGCGAGGCTTACCGCATTCCTATTGTTGCAAGTGCGGCTCCGACTTCCTTGCGCGCTCAGCGGCCGGCAGATTCGCGCTGACTGGCTGTCCGCCCGCCGCTTCATCCTATGCTTGGTCCCGCAGCGCGGTCAGGTCATGGCATCGCTGAACGAGCACCTGCCTGGGCCCAACGCGGGGGCGGCGGCAGCGAGCGGCCGCGGCGGGGTGGCTGTGCGGCCTCTGGGCCAGCCGGCTCTGGACGGCGGGGAGTACCTGTTCATGATGGAGGTGCTGGAGAGCAAGGTGCGGCTGGCAGGCACACGGGCCGGAAGCGGTATGCTGGGGATGATACAGGATGGCGTGGGGAAGGACCAGGCGGGCTACAGCGGGTGCGATGTGGCGGAGGCGAGGCAAGGCAAGGCAAAGCTTGGCGGTGCGTGCTCCGTGCAATGGAGCTTCACGCCCCCACACATCCAGTGAACATCACCAACTCGTCAATCTCCCTGCAGATCGCCGCCCTGGATGAGCGGATTATGGATTTTGCAGACGCCGTGACGGCAACCACGCGTGCCACCGCGCCCACCCAACCCGCGCCCGCCGGTACACCCGCTCCAGCCGGTACACCCGGCCCTGGCCCTGCTGCCACACCAGAGGCGGCCGCTGCCGGAGCGCCCTCCGGCACACCCCAGCCGCCGGCTAGCGCCACACCCGGCGGCGCGCTCACGCCCGGCGCTGGCGGCGCCGCTCCGGCGGTACAGGAGGTGGCCGGCGCGGCACAGCCGCTGCAGCACTCTGTCGCTGACATCAGCCACCAGCCGGTGTGGGTGGCGGGCCGCGTGCTGGCGGAGGCGGAGGGCGCGCCGCTGAACGGCGAAAGCCTGCTGCTGGAGGGCTGCCGCGAGGCCAGCGGCGGCGCGCGCGTGCGCCTGGACGTGTCCTGCCTGCCCGGATACAGGTGAGAGGAAGCGAGAGGGAGGGAGTGGCAGGAATGAAGGAAGGAAGGAAGGAACGGCAGGCGTGGCGCTGCTAGGTGCATGCATGGGCGGTACAGTAAAAGGACACACAGTTCATCCGCCCGATGCGGGGTTACGCGCAGTACACCGACCTGTGACTGCCCTCACGCGATGCCGATGGCCACATGCGCCGTCCCCGGCCTTGCCCGCTTGCAGGCTGTTCCCCGGCCAGTCGGTGTGCGCCTACGGGCTCAACCCCACCGGCTCGCGCTTCATCGCGCAGCGCCTGGTGACGCACGTGCCGCCGCCGCCCGCCGCCTCGGCGCTGCCCGAGGCCGCCCGGTCCGGCGGGCTGAGCCTGGTGGTGGCGGCGGGGCCGTTCTGCCTGAGCGATGACCTGTCGTACTCGCCCCTGGAGGAGCTGCTGGCCGCCTGCAGCGGTGCGTGTGAGAGTGTGGGTGCCAGTGCATTGTGTGCCCCACACTCGTCAGGCGGCTGGTTTGCATAAGAAAATGATATCCAGGAGAGCATGCACAGCAACGGTCCGGAGACGCTGTGCAAGCGATGGGAAGGGGGCTGATATGGAAAGGGACAGGGTGACCCTCATCCTGACCCCCCAAACCCGAATCCCCGCCTGCCGCCTGCCCCTCGCAGCCTCCCCGCCCGGCGTGCTGATGCTACTGGGCCCCTTTGTGGACGCGGAGCACCCCGGCCTGGCCTCGGGCTCCGCCGACCGCACCGCCGAGGCCGTGTTCCGGGAGGAGGTGCTGCGGCGCCTGGCGGCCTGGCGCACCGCGGCAGGTGGGATTGGAGACCAGAGGGGCACCGATAGCGAGGAAGTGCGCGGGGTCACGGGAGGGCAACCTCGGCTCACTTTGCGCGGGAGTACCGTGATTACACCCTGCGCCGCGAGATGCGGGAGGTCCTTGGCTTGTTGGTGCAAGGAGTCCTGGGCTTATCGCAGGCTGGCTGTCCATGTTACCGAGCGCTTGACGCCGCCCCCTGTGCAATCCTGCAGGCGCCTCCACCACACTGGCGCTGATGCCGGCGGTGCGCGACGTGACCGCCGTCCCGGTGGTGCCGCAGCCGCCCATGACCGCGGCTGCGGCGGCCGTGGGGCCTGCCGACAAGGTGTGTATGCTTCCGTCTCCCTCACGCTCGCTCGCCTGGCGCCTCGGGCCGCGGGCGCAAGCTCCTCGACCGACCTGCAGCGTCGCGTTCTGCGACCAGGCCGCGTCTGCGCAGCAGCCATCCATGATTCCGTGTGCGGGTGCTCACCTGCCTGCATGCGTTTCACCCCGCTGCGCAAAGGTTGTGGCGCTCCAGAACCCCGCCACCGCGACCATGGGTCCGCTTGTGGTGGCGGCGGGCTCGGGCGATGTGCTCAAGGCACTCAGCGCGGCGGAGCTGGCGCGCGTGCCGCCCGCGGCCGCCGGCGCGCCGCCCGTGGAGCGCCTGCCCGCGCTGGCCGGACACGTGCTGGGGCAGCGCAGGTGCGGCGCGAGGGCAGTGGGGAACAACGGTAGATGCGTGCATTGGTGGACTGGGGGTATCAGAGGCGGGGTGACGCAGAGTGCAAGGCGCCTGTCCTGCTGCTACGACACGCGATGCTGAAGTACTGCCACGCTTCGCTCCTGCGCCGCTGCCGCCCTACCCCCCCCGCCGCCCGCAGCTTCTACCCGCTGTACCCCGCCCCGCTGGGCACGTGCCTGGACACCTCACACTACAGCCAGCTGTCACTGGCTGCGGCGCCCGACCTGCTGCTACTGCCATCCGACCTGGCGCCCTTTGCAAAGGTGCTGCGGCCCGAGTCCTGGGCCGCCTCCGCGCCGCCGGGCCTGGTGGCGGCGGGCGGCTGCGCCGCGGCGGCGGCGGCGCCGGTTGTGGTTGTGAACCCGGGGCGTCTGTCGCGCGGTGGCGCGGGCGGTTCATTTGCTCACGTGCTGGTGGCGCCCGGGAGCGGGCCGCTACATGAACGGGTGCGGGTGGAGGTGAAGCGCGTGTAGGCGAGTCGGTAGAGGGGGCTGCGGGAGCCGGGCATGTGCACACCGGCACCGGCTGGCTTGAGGCGCGTTCAATGACAGTGTTTCACTCTGTGTGGTCGATAGTGTGCAGTACGTCTGTGCAGGAGGTGTTCGAGTCGGGGCCGTGTCGTATGGATGTGTGTGACGATTGAGCGTGTGGGTGTAATGGTGTGAGGCGCCCCGAGTTCGGGTGTCTACCACCTGTTTATACAGGGGTTAATGGTTCCTTAGTCCTGGGCCAGGCCAGACGCACCGAGAATACGGAAAGAGATCAAGGAAGGGCCATCGGCTGCTGGTAAGATTGCAACCCTCGCTTCTTAAGAGGCTGGTGTCGCGCCAGGCTCAGTCCATGCATGGCCCTTCAGCCCTTGCGGCGTGCCTGCCCTCCTCAGCCAGGTAGTACCCGGAACTCATAAGTTAGACAGCACCTCATATGTTAAACGTATATGAATAGTATTATCTACATTGTTGCGCACACTGACAACAAGCAGTCAACCTGAACTGAAGCGTCGGATGCGCTCCTCATAGCTCGCTTGCCTTTGACCCAGTTACATAGCATGATTGGAGCTTTGGTTTGCCTGTGATCATTGTCAGGTATGGTACAATACTAATAACGCAGAGCGGGCGGATGTCAGGGTCTGAGCTGCTCGGACAGCCTACCCGAAAGCTCGTTTGCTTGTTTTTCTAGTTGCACATGTGCATTAGCGACTGTTGGCATCAAAACAACGTTCGTAAGCTGCTTCAACTGCTACCTCCCCCTACTTCCATGCGGGACTACTTGCAACTTGTTACCAGGTCACTTGTTCAAGCATGCTACAATAGCTCTAACCATACTGAAGAGGCGCCCAGTGGGTGGGATGACCGTGGCGTGACAGCCACCCAGCTCACCCCGCCAACTGTCCTTCTTACTGTGCAGGGCAACGCCACGCCGCGTCCACAGCTAGAAGCAGCCACGGGCGCTAGCAGTGTCCAGCTGCAGACGTACACGCGGCGGGCCCGTAGCAGTGTGGCGGCGTCAGCGGCTTGTTAGGCGGCATGGCGGAGGCGGCGGAATGCGGCCCAGACAGCCCGTCCACGAGCGGGCGTGTGCTGGAGGGCCCGGGAAGGCAGCTCCCACACCGGCGCCAGGAGCACAGCGCCTACACGATATCAGGGGTTAGCTGCCCGCAGTCTGTAGCTGGCAGCGAAGGCCAGGAGCAGGGCGGCCGGCTGTGTAGGCTCCGCTGGGCGCGTTGCTCACTCGGCCGGGGGCGGCTGCTCGGCGGGCTGGCGCCTCCCTGCCTGACCTCTCCAACACAGCTGGCACTGCTGCTCCTGCTGCTACCTGCATTGCTGTACCCCACCTCTCTCCTGGGGCCCGAACTCGCCAGAGACGGGCTGGAAGGGAGAGGGGCGGGTGGCACGGGCGGCGGCGGGACGCGGTCGCGACCGCCGCTGGCTGGCGCCGCGGCGCAGGCGGTGGCTGCAGCTGCTGGGCAGCCCAACACAACGAACCTGGGAGCCTCGGCTTGGCTCCTGATGGGAGGGTTGGTGGAGAACACGACCAACACTGCGCCCGACGGGCAGTGCGGGTTGCGCTACACGGGGATGGTGGAGTTCGCGGGCGCAGGCTGCAACAGGCACGAGTACAAGTGAGTGCTGCAGAGGAGCGGCGCGAGGGACTGGGGCGGGCCGGGGACGCGGCATGGTTTGTCGATGCGGTGCAACACCGCCTGTGAGGGTGCACAGGAGATAGCTCATGATGCCGTGCGCCTGTGCATGGCCGAACGAGGGAGGGCAAGCTTCGCGATGCCAACTGCCCCGCCACTGATTATCCGTCGCACCCCTCCCCGCCTCCCGCTTCCTTCCTTCCTTCCACCCCTCCCCCTGCACATCCTTACAATTCAGAACCCCCTCCCCGCATCCCCCCCTTAGGCCGGGCCTGTTCCGCATGCTGATGGACGCGCACCACCGGCAGCTGGGCCAGAGCGCGCTGGGCGACCGGGGCCGGCTGCTGGCAGCGCTGCAGCGCTACCGCGACGGCGACAACCTCACCGTGGCCGTCATTGGCGGCTCCATCGCGGCGGGGCAGGGCGCGTTCGATGCCCCCGCCTTCCCCTACTGGCTCAAGGTGTGCGGGAAGGAGGGAGGCGCAGGAGCGGAGCAGGAGTACGGGAGGAGTGGAGAACGGGGGGCGGGCTTACGGATCATCTGGGAAACGATGGGGCATGCAGTGAGTACGACATATGGTACAACCGCACAGAGTCTGCAAGGGTGGTCCCAACTGCGCTGTGCGCAATGGGCAGCTGTGGGCCGAAACCCCTGGCAATGATGCCGCGCCCTGCCGTTGTGCTGAATCCACGGACTTGTCCCCGCCATCGCCCCGCTCAACAGCTGATCCTGGAGGCGCAGCTTCCCGGCGGCCCCCAGCGCGTGCGTATGAACAACGGCGCGGTGCCCGGCACCAGCAGCGCCTACATGAGCACCTGCCACAACGTGCACGTCCCCGCCAACGCCGACATCGTGATCCTGGAGTACGCCGTGAATGACGAGGAGATGCCCATGCCGCACATGAACAACGCGGTGCGGAAGGCGGGAGAGGGAGGCGGGCAGGGTTGGGACGGGGCGTTAGGCTGGGGAGAGGTTGGCTGCAGGGGGGGGGGCGGTTACATGAGGGGCTGCAGTCGTGATGGACCGCCTGTCTGTGTGAGCGCCTGGCCGTGCCGATCACTAGCCAAGCAGGGCTGTGACGCTGTGTCGAACACGGCGGTGCGCAGGTGCGGCGGCCCTTCGAGCGGCTGATCCGCAAGCTGCTGCAGTACCCGCGGCGGCCCGCGGTGGTGCTGATGCACGCCTACCGCTGGTTCCAGATCCCGGTGGAGAGCACGGGACAGTTCTGGGTCAGCAGCGAGCGGCAGCACGGCGAGTTCGGCGCCTACTACGGCCTGCAGCAGCTCAGCGTCAAGGCCTGCTGCTACCACCTCATGCGAGAGGGTGAGCCGGACAGCATGAGGGATGTGCTTGCGTACATGATGCGCTGATGGGGGCTCGCGCGCGCGCAGTATTTTAAGTGTACCTGTGATCAAGGGCAAAATCCACCGCCCACCGGCCCGCCGGCTCGACAGGCGCCGACGGCTTCGCGGTGAAGCGGCCGCGTGCCGACCACAACGGTCGGCTGCAGCACGAGAACTTCATCGACGCCATGCTCAAGGGCCGCGCCTTCTACTTTGACGTGGTGCACCCGGACGGCAACACCGGGCACCGTGTCATGGGCGAGCTGGCGGCGCAGCTGGTGCTGGACGCCTGGGCGCAGGTGGGGGCGCACAAGAGGGGAGGGGAGGGAGAGTTGTATGTACCAGACCAAACTCAACCAAACCCAATGCAATAGAGCATTTGGGAGTTTGTAGCTTGCTGTCTGTGGTGAGCAGGGATGAGCCAGGGCGTCGCTTCTTAAGCAAGACATGCGGTACCTCGCACTCTTCGACGTCTGTCATGTTTGTAACACGTGTGTATTGTGTGTGTATGTGTGCAGGTGTCGTCCGGCTACAACATCAGTGAGGCCGACGCCAAGCGCATCGCCGCTCCGCTGCCGCCGCCCATGCTGGCACACAACCTGGAGTCGCGCAGTGACAAGTGCTTCATCGGGCCGGCGCTGCAGCAGACGGTGGGGAGGGCGGCGCGCAGCGGCGGGGCGCAGTGGAGCTCAGAGGGGCGGAGCGGGGCAGGTGGCCTGATCCTGGGGAGCTCGGGGAAGACTCCCATGCCGTCCTACACATGACGCGTCGGCTGCCCGCACCGCCACCTGCAGGTGTTGAGCCGCCAGGGCTTTGAGTGGGTGAACGAGGGCAAGACCGCCAAACTGCCCAAGTGGGGCTTCATTGCCGAGGCCCCCGGCGCCGAAATCAAGTTCAAGGTCAACACCAACTCCACCGCCATCCGCCGCCAGGAGGTACGCGACACGGACTGGGTGCTCCTGCATGCCTGTGTCGGTGCCGGTGGGGCCACACTCATCGGCACCTGGGCCCCAGGCTCGGGCCCACCCGTTGGCTAGTTCGGAAATGCCGCCGGGCCCCTCTTTTCCTTTTCAACACGCCGCTCGCCCCTTCTGCTGCTTTGTCCGCCTCCCAAGCTGACTGTGGAACTGGGCTACCTGCGTTCGTACGAGAGCATGGGCAAGGCGGTCGTCAGCTGCGAGGGCGGCTGCAAGTGCATGCCCTGGACGCTGGACGGGCACCACGACCAGCGAAACAGCCAGACCTTCCTGCACGGCTGGCGCGTCAGCCAGGCGGAGGACTGCATCATCGTGGTCAAAGTGCTGGAGGTGGGTGGGTGACGTGGGGCTGCAGGCATTGATTGAGCGGGCCAGAAGAATCGCTGCTGCGAAGGTCGCCGATGAAAGGTCTTCGCTAGCGTCTTGCGCGCCGATGCCCGTCATTCTGGTGTCCTCTTCAACTAACTGCTCATTATCTCCTGAGGCCATGCACAACCCTCACCCGTCACCGAATCCACGCCCCGCCAACACAGGCCACCAGCAGCGGCAAGCACAAGGTGAAGATCAGTGGGCTGATGGTGAGCGAGGACCCCGAGAACCTGCCCTTCAACAACTGGGCGGCGTGGGACTGGGTCAGCGTCGCCAGCAGCAAGGACCCACAGGTGCGTGTGTTGCGTGCGCATGTGTGCTGAGATGGGCGTCTGTAAGCACAGACGAACCGCAGGGGCAAGGTGGTTGGGCAGGCAGAAGCATTAGGAGGATGCGTGTGGAGGACGGTGGAGGTGGCCCTTGTGAGGGCGCCTGGTGCTTTGAGGAGTTGCTGTTATGAATGAAGCAGGCGACGTCCTGTGTGCTTGAACCTGCTACCGTTAAACGGGGCCTTTCTCGATGGCTGTCGTCTGTTGCTCGCAGGGCGTGTTTGAGATTAAGAACGTGGCCCGGCGGTCGCTGCTGGCAGCACACCAGGCCTCCAGTGCGCGGTTGCAGCAGCGGTACGCATCGATCTACGGAATTGGAGCAGGAGCCCAGCAGCAGCAGGAAGGCGCATGGGAGGTGGAGGAGCCGCAGGCGGACGGATTGCAGGGACACGGGAACGGGTTGCATTGAGGGGAGAGGTTGCATAGTGGCAACGCTGGCAATGCGTCGCCACAGGCATAGAGGCATTGGTGCGATTGGCTGTGTTATTGTGTGTGTGCGCAAGGAAGCACGGCCCAAGGTCGTTATACCTGACATCGGACCATTTATGAGCTGCCAGAGCAGAGGCAGCGGCGTGAGGAAATCCATGCGCATTCTACCCGTTTGCGGTATGGCTTGCCGTACGCGTGGCGTGCCGCTGAGATGGCGCAATCAACCTCACAAAAACGATTTGTGTTTTATAGATAGACGTCACTGCACACATGATGCTACAACGAAAGCTGCGCGCAACGCAGCGCGGCCCAGCGACCGATGATAGGCATAACCTCTGCCGGGCCGTGAAGGCCCCAGCGCCATCTGCTCCAGCAATCCGTAAACCAGACCCAAATGCAAAACAGTCGAAGAATGCTGACTCTGGGCTCTTGGGGCTCGTTCAATGGGCCATCGCAAATAAAATTGAGTTTTCTGGGTGTCGCCCGGAAGTGAAAAACGGTGTGCGTGGAGTGTACGCGACCACCGACGTGAACGGAGGAGAGACGCTGATTGCCGTCCCGTTGGAGGTGCGCGGCCGCGGGTCGAGGAGGGGCAGGGCGTGCCAGTGCTGCGCGGCGACGCCGTTCGTCTCCAAGCTCGTGGACTCCTCGGTGATTGCTACCATGAACGGATAACGCTTTTGGGACGCCCTCCACATGCTAACAGCTTATTCGGGAGCAGTTCTGGATACTGTAGATGCCTCATGTTGCTCACTGGCAATGGCGCAAACCCAGCCTCATGCCCTGCTGCGTCGTCCATCCCTAACTGCAGTCGTCCGTCTCCGTCAAGCCCGGCGAGAGCTGCCCCTTCCCCGACTTTGTGCCCAACGTGAGTACCGGTGCGCCCGCCACATCCCAATTTAAATGTCCCCGATCTGCAGCCGTCACACCCGAACACATTGCTCCTGCCCAACACCATCCCCGTCACCTCCGCTCTTCTGATGTACACCACTTTCACCACACCCGGACAGGATGTGTGGGTGGGCCTTCCCTGGTATGCCCAGCTGGCGCTCAAGCTGCTGCACGAGCGCTCTCTGGGGCCCGCCTCGCGCTTCGCCGACTACCTGCCGGCGCTGCCCGCCTCCGCCGCTGCAGTGGACCTGCCCGCGACGTGGCCCACTCAGGCGGTACGGGCGCTGCAGTACCCCTACCTTGAGGAGCAGGTGCGACGGGCCAGCGCGTGCACCGTCTTGAAATCCCCAGGGAAGGGGCCGTCGCTGTGCATGTGAAGCGCGCAGGCGCGCGTGTGTTTGCTCCTGGGCTGAAAACTTGGGGTGTCAGGCACCCCAGTCTTGAACGGCGGTTGTGGGGCGTGGCAGATTGCGCCACACCGTACGGCACGGCAACGCCGGGCACGGACGTACCCACGTGGCCTCAAGCCCCTCATTCCAACCGCCAAACGCACCGAAACGTGCCGGACAGGTCCTGGAGGAGCAGCAGGAGTGGGGCCGCCTGGCCGCCACGCTGCGCCCGCACCTGGCCCGCCGCAGCCTGGGACCGGACGACTTGGCTTGGGCGCTAAGCTGCGTGCGCTCCCGCACCTTCGCCGGACCGCACTTCCCAACGCCGCCACCGCTCAAGCTGGCTGCCGGCGCGGCTGCCGCCGCCGCCGTGGCGGCGGCAGAAGCCGCACTCGGCCTGGGCGGCGGCGCGGCCGCGCTTGCGCCCGCAGCCCTGGTGGGGCTGGGACTGCCTGCGGCGTGGCAGGCGGCGGAGGCGAAGCAGGCGGCGTCGGGGGCCCCCGGGACAGTGCTGTACAGCGTGTGTCCCTTCATCGACATGTTCAACCATGACAGCCGAGCGCAGAGCGAGTGCGTGTTTGCGCCGTGGAAGAACCAGTTCCGGATCATGGCGGGCGGCGCGGGTGAGTACCGGTCGTCACACTGACACGCACGCACACACGCGCGCCGCACTGCTCACCCCGCTTCTGGTTGCGCGCAATCATGGGCGAGGTCTGGGTCGAAACTCGTCACCCATCGGCTATGTTCCGTACGGCATTTTGTAAACGAGCGTGTCGCCCTCCTGGCTCGCAGTGCGGCGCGGCGGGCAGCTGCTGATCAGCTACGGCTCCCAGAGCAACGACGCGCTGCTGCAGCGGTACGGCTTCGTGCAGCTGGAGGGCAACCCGCACGACAGGTGGGCGCGGGGCTCGGGCGGGGGTGGCAGGGCACAGAGGAGGACGCAAATGACACACTGACGCATTGAGGGGCGGGGCTACAGGGGTGCTGTGCGCCGATCCGGGTGTGAGGGCAGCAGCTAGGCCTCATGCGGCGGTCTCCATGGCTGAGGGCAGCTTTGCGACGGAACCCGGTCGCAATCGTTCGCATGATTTAATATGGTTTGACGCTGTGTGTGTACGCACCGCTGCAGGTACGTGGTCCAGGACTTGGTTTCGGCGGTGGGGGCGCTGGCGGAGGCGGGCGGCGTGCCGGGAGTGCTGCCGGCGGCATCACGTGAGGACGTGCGTGCGGCAGCACGCAGCATCAGCGCGGCGCCAGGCTCGCTTGAACAGGTGGGCGGCGGTCGCAGGACCTACGACACTGCTGGGAAAGTTGAACGGTCAAAGATATCTCACATGGGTTGCAATATCCGGCTAAGGTTGCGGTACTAGCTACGTCCTCAGGCGATGACTTCGTCCACCTACTGTTCTAGTTATGCCCCTCCCCCCTACGGCTATCTCTCTCGCCTACCGTTCCAAACCCCACCCCTTCCCCAGGTGCCGCTCACACAGGACGGCGTCATCCCTACCGCGACCTCCCAGGCGCTCGCATCCCTGCTTGCCGCACTGCGGGCTCGACTCCCGGACCAGCAACAGACCAGCCCGGCCGCGGCGTCGCCCAGCCGCCTGGTGGCTGCGGTGTGTGCGGCGCAGCTGCGGGCCGCGGCCACCAGCCTGCAGGATGACGAGGCGGCGCTCGCCCAGCTGAGCGCCTGGGAAGCATGGGAGGCGGGAGCGGAGGAGCGCGCGGCGCGAGCGGCAGCGCGTGCAGCCGCAGCGGAGGCAGCCGCGGCTGCGGCTGCGGCGGCTGCAGCGGAGGCGGCCGCGCTAGCGGCTGCGGGCATCGGAGCCGCGGAGGCGGCGGCCGTTGCTGCTGCCGCAGCTGGGGTTGCCGCAAGCAGCGTTAGCAGCACCACGGAGTTGGCTGCGGGCTCGGCGCCTGGCGCGACGGGGTCGGCTGTGGACACAGCAGCCGGGCCGGAGCCCGAGGCGGAGCAGGAGGCGGAGCCGGTGTTGCCGCCTGCGGAACTGAGTCAGTTGGGGGGCGAGGCGGGTCGGCTGCGGGCGGTGCTGCAGTTCCGTGTGGCCAAGAAGCGGGTGCTGGCGGCGCTGAGCCGCTGAGGCAGGCCGAGGAGAGAGTGGGAGGTAGAAAGCGGGGGGAAAATGCTGAGTGGTTGTCGTGTGACTCACAAGGTCATGAGGCTGAGGAGTGAGGAGTGTGAGGAGTCTTGGCTGGCTGGCTGAACTCCTATCTAGCCAGCTCAAGGGCTGCATACGGGACACTCGACAACTACCGTATGTCGTCGCGTGCTCTGTGTCGGAGCGCGTTTGTGCCTGCATGCAAGGGAAGCGTGCTGCTGCTCGTGTTCAAGGACGGGGCTGCGATGCTGGTTAGCTGAGCAGGGGCGCGTCCCTGATGCTGCCCCCACCTGTAATCCTGAATACAAGTGATCACGTATGGAACGTGTGCAGGTTAGGACTGATAGTGGCATTGGGTTTAGGCGGACTGAAGCAGAGCTGGCGAGGTTGGCCGTGACGGTGTACGGCGTGTGACATCGGGTCTGCGACTGGCGATGTGGCTGTGTGCCCTCTCCAGGGCGCCTGATGCTGCATGCTGCCGCCTGCTGGCTGCTGCAACTTGGCCCTGTTGCCGCTGTCAGGGTCGTAACACTGCGCAGCTATGCTTGCATCTGACCGAGCGCATGCAACCCGACCCCTTTACTTGAGACGGTACCCAACCGCCCAACTAGAGACTACCGGCCGCACCCGTTACCCACCAACCAGGTTTCCCTGCCCCCAAGAACATATTCGTTGGGCAACGCGCGCAGTGCAAAAAGCAGATTTACACATGCTGGTCTGCACTTCCTCGCCAGCGCAACCTGCACACCGTTTATATACCTCCATCCGCGCCCTCGTCACAGGCACGTCCGTGCCCCACCGTCTCGCAAACAACTCCGTGCTCGCCCCTACCTACTGCCGAACACGCCTCTGTCGGCACCCCGTCTGCACAACCGGGTGCCGTGTGGTGACGATGTCGCCACACCCAGTACCTACTCCCCAACTCACATGAGTCGCACCCGCTCCCCTGCACTCCAAACCACGCGGGCTGCAGCACCCCCGCGCCTGGTCACCTTCAGATGCTACAGCCTCACACAGGATCCCATCAGTCGCCGCTGCACTGCGCCATGAGCAATCGGCCGCAGACCCCTGCCGTGCAAAATTGGGGTCGGGTCCATCGCTGCACCAAAAAGCTGGGCCACGCGTGCGTGCTGCTCTCCGCTGATGCCTGCAACCGTCCTTTCCTCCGCCCTACGCTGCTTCCAAGCCCACGCCAGCCCTCAAAGCCCCCGGTGTTTCCATCTGCATCCCCACGCGCTCTGTGCCGGCGCCGCTGCATTCAGCAGCGTACAGGGGCAGCCAGCTAGGGCTGCCCCGCGCCCACGCACTCTCCCGCCCAGCCCGGCAGACCCAAATCCGCCAAGCAGCCGCGAGCCCCACTGTATTGCTCCAAAAGCAATCCAGCTGATAGCTGACGCAGCTCGCCGTCACAGCAAGCTCGCCGGCAGGGCCGAGCGCGACCACCACAAATTACAGCCATCCACACCGAGCAGTCGCTGAGCCGTTTACTGCATGTAGCCGCCCATGTAGCCACCCTGAGCTCCGAAGCTGTTGGAGGTGTTCATGTAGCCGCCACCGGGGTAGCCCGAGCCCCACCGAGTGGTGTCCGTGTAGGTGCCGCCGGCAAAGCTGCCAAAGATGTCGTCCGAGCCAGCGCCCGCGCCATCATAGGCGCCCTCAGGGTCCTCGTCGTCGCGCAGCTGGAAGAAGTCCTCAAAGGGCTTGGGGTCCAGCTCCGCCGAGTAGAGCTCGTCATAGGTGGGGTCCACAATGCCCGCCTTGCGCATCTCAACGCGCTCACGGAAGCGGCGCTTGTACTCCTCAATCTTAGTCTCCTTGGTGCGGCGAGCGCGGAGCTTCTCCACCACACGGCTCTGCATGACCAGCTTCATGTAGCGGCGCACAGCCACATCCTCGGGCTCATCCTCAGCCACCTCAACCTCAACCATGTAGCTATCCTTGCGCGCCATCTGGCACTTGGCAAGGCGGGGAGCAACGCGGGGCTGCACGGTGCCAAAAGGCTTGGCCGCGAGGGCCTGGCGAGTCACGGTGGACAGCATGGTTGCCGCTGCGCTATGAGACGGCTTCTAAATCTATCAAGTAGTTTAGGAGCCACTGGGGTGCTTGGGCGCTGGACCTGGACCAAAGCGACGCCATCGGGCCCAGCTTGCCGATTGGAACTGCGGTCGCTCAAGGAGCCCTGAGCGCTATTCATTCAGCCAGCTTACATCTGGTTTTCAAATCAACTTCCTGCGGCACGAGAACACTAAAACAAGCGCACATACATGTGCTCCGCGCAGTCTAGTGCATTTCCCGCTTCGCTATTTTGCATTTCCATAGTGGGGATGTATGTCATGCAAACATCGCGCGCATGAAGCTCGCCTTGACAAGGCGAGCTGACTGTGGAATCGAATAGCACAGTTGTGAGCTCTGCCGCTCAGCTACGCGGCGGCCTGGACTTGAAGCTGGAAGCAGGATGGGACTTCCGTACCCCACACGGTGCGCAGAGTCCTGAGCAGTTGTGCGGACTGTTTTGACCGCTGGTTTGACTGCACGGGCCGCCACACTGCGCAAGAGTGGGCGCCCGGAGAAGTTCACAGAGCTCAAGCTTTGGACGCTGCACTGCAGCTTATTGAGGGTTTCGGGTGTGTCACCTTAGGGCGGGGTATGGCCACTGAAGCGGCCCAGCCTGGGGGCACACGCCACCCCGGCACCGGCGGCGAGGTCATGAGGCCGCCACAGAACCGGAGCCGCACAGCTGACCACTTACACCCCACCAGTTAATACTAGCACACTAGTTGGTCACACTGGCACATGAGTCGGTCACGCTGTAACACTTGATGCTTTATGCACCTGCGCGGCACCTTTTCTGGCGCTGACCTCCAGGCAACGGCCGTACCTGCACTATTTTCCTTTATGGGCAACGCTGCTCATGGTCTGCACCATTATCTTTATCTGCATCTGGTGAGTAGGCCATAGTATCCAGCAGCGTTGTATAGATGGGCATGATGCCACCTGGGGCCCAAGTCAGTAGCTGTCCACTACCAAGAGCAGGAGGCCGGGGGACGCTGCATCACACGTGTGACCGCCCCACACACAGCGGCAGAGACTGGTCCCAACTGCCAGTTAGAGGCCTGTAAGGGCTGGCAATCAGCAGCAGCTGCCGTGTAACGCTGTGGTGTTTAATGCCATTGCTGCATGAGTACAGCTGGTGGCGCACACCGCCGGCAGAAAAACTGGTTGGTTGGGACTAAGCGGCATGGCCGCACCTGGGCCCCTCCAGGATCCACTATACACAGGCCATGATATTCGCTATAAATGCCACGCTTGATGTGCTGGGCGAGGGCACTGCTGCCGACAACTTCTCCGTATTGAGCCAGTCCGTCATAGCGGTAAGGCTGCTGCGAACATGGGATTGGGCCGCCAGGCGTCCGGGCGCTGATAACGCGGATCGGGGTGTCAGTGCCTGCCTGCGCCGGCACTGCCCGCCGCTGTCACGGGCCAAGACACGCGTGCCCACCTGCCCCGGCGTGTCGCAGACGTCCATCCTGTACTTCATCTACGGCTCCGTCATGTACGGGCTGTGCCTGTGGTGGAGCCTGCTGGAGGTGGAGGCGGACCAGATAGGTGAGCACTGGGCAGTGCGTGATGCACGGGGGCGACCGAGCGGCGCACCGCACCGCCGCTGCGGCGGAGGAGGCTACAGCCAGAGCCACTGCACGGCAGCCTTGCGGTGGTGCTGAGCCGCGCCGCCGCCTCGGCTCCAGGACTGCTGGGTCTCCGCAACTCTTGTGACTGTATGGCCGCCAGTGTACAGCCTCGCGGCTGCTCTTAGCGGAACCGCAAGCGGCGGCAGTAGCTGGGTACTGTTTCGCCAGGCATGCTGCGGCATGCTCGGTCCTCTCTCACAACAACAACCACTACACCAGATGCCGTAACTGCACCCTCACGCACGCACGCACTCGCGCCGCCGCCGCTCAGGGCAAGTGAAGGACAAGATGCAGCTGTTCATGATGTCCAACCTGACGGTGCGCGTGTGCTGGTGGGCCATCATGACGTGGATGGTGGTGCTGCTGGCGGGCGCCGCCATCTTCGGCGTCTACACCAGCAACCTGTCGTACATGATCACGGTAAGCGCCGCACCGGTGTGCGGTTGATGGACTGGGGGTGCGGGCTGTGCGGTCCAGGATGGTTGGTGGGACCTGGTGGGAAGTGCACGGGTAAGGTTGCGCCGCGTCCGCAGTGGGCGCCGCGAGTCGAGGGTTGGGGAGCCCGGCGCTGTCCCGTGTGCAAATGATTTGCCGCTGCCTTACTGGTGCTGCCTCTGCCGCTGTCGCTGCCGTGTGCAGACGGTGCTGAACAACCAAGCCATGGTGGGCGGCTACCCGGACCACACGGGCCCCTACCCCGACTGCCCCGCCACCTGCCTGGACCTGTGGGTGATCGACTACATCGACACGCCCATGGACACGAGCTGCGTCTGCAACCGGTCCACACTCATGTCGGTGAGCTATGCTGCCGGGTCCCGCCGCGTCCTGCCGGGTCCAGCTGAGGGGAGATGGATTGTGCTCACGCGCACCACGGGCCCTGCAAAGTTCCTTCGCCAGTCAGTTGCACGTCAACACATGCCCCGTCAGCATGGCCATGTCAAACTCCTGCCCAGCTTCTGAACCAGCTTGTCCCTTGCTCCGTAAGCCTGAAATCCCCCGGCCCCCTGTGCCCGGCCCCCAGGCGCTGACGTTCGCGCAGCAGGCCAAGGACAGCATCGCGGGCGCGCTGGTGGGCGTTTTCTTCATGTACATCATTGGCGGCTACTGGCGCAGCGAGCTGGCGCGGCACTACGCCACCTGCCGCACCATGCAGGACGTATCGGGGCGGCTGGCCAAGGGCGGGCTGGAGGGCGGCGGCGCGGCGGTGGCGGCGGGCGGGCGGTCCGGGCCGGGCCGCGGCAAGCCGCCGAGTGGACGAGGGGCAGGGAATGGGGACTCGGACGCGTACCGGCCGCTGGCAAGCGGGCCCAGCCCCGGACGCGGGATAGGTCGGGGGCGCGGTCGGAGGGAGGCGGGATGATTGGCAGGCTGCGGAGGGGCCTGCTGGGCTGCGGTGAGAGCAGCATCGCAAGCCGGATGTGCCATAGGCGTGCATAGTGATCAAATGATCGTGATGCAGTGGGTTAAGATACATTCATCGGTTACGGATTTTTCATTGTTACGGCACGTCTTGTTGTAGTTGGCAGTGGAGGCGGTGCACTGTGTTAGTGTCGCTGCGGTTGAGTGCTGGCGGGGGTGAGGGCGATGGGCATGGTGCAGGGGCTGGGGGTCAGGCTCGCACTCCAAAATCCAAGCTGCACCGACATTATTTATAAGCAATGACATAGTGTCATGAGTGCACTGCTAGAAAGGACCCACTGAATTGCGTTCTTCAAGTCGCAAAGCACGAAGCAATGAAGCAGGAAGAGTTTTTAGCGTACTTGGCCGAACTGCGCTCCCTTCCACCTGAGGTTCAATTAGAGCCCGAGCTTAAGCCACAACGAGTAAAACTTGACAAGAAAATCAGGTCAGCGAAACTTCGGGAGCATCGCAGCTGCGTCAACTGGACCTAATCGGCGGTCTCGCCGGTCATTCGGCACCTAGCTGCGTGCTGAATGTAGCGTAGAAGGATGACATATGCACCAGGACTTGAATGGAGCCTGCTCGCTTTGCCCGTATCTATGTCCGTGCCGGCAGGGAAGAGCAGGCTCTGGCCCAGGGCGCGGTGCTGTCCGCTGTGCTGGAGGAGGGGGACGGCGGGCCGTCACCAAAGGAGGGGGATCTGGTACGTATGCAAGACCGCAACAGCTCGCATGCGCATCGGAGACGTTTCGGCGAAGGCACGGTGTGCCACGCCGGCAGGAGCGCGTGCGGCTGTTGCCCGTCGGATCGTCCGAGCCCGCTGCCCCCCTGCCACCCGGAACGCCTGCACACGCAGTGGCCTGCATACGCAGCCCTTCTCACCGCCAACCTCGAGAACCACATGCAACACACGCACACATACACACACGTGCAACGCACAGGTGTACATCCAGTACAGCATCCGCGACCTGGAGGATGACCTTCTGTACAGCACCCGCAGCGAGGAGGGCGGCAGCGGCCAGGCCTACGCCTTCCTGCTGGAGCGGGGCGTGCGGGTGCCGCGGGGCTGGGAGATCGCCATACAGGGTGCGTGGCGGGGGCGGCGGGGCTGGGAGATCGCCGTACAGGGTGTGTGGCGGGGGCGGCGGGGCCGGCGGGGATACTGGGAGGAGGGCCGTGCTGACGGGGGTCAACGTGGGTTGACTGGGAGGGGGCACGGCATTGGGAAGGGCACCGCCTTGCGCGGGCTACGGCGGCTCCAGCGGGCACCGGGGCCAAGGGCACCAAGGGTGAGGTGCATGGGGCGTGCCAGCTGGCGCAGGCGTGCGCCGTGCAGTGACCGCACCCCTTCACCCGAGCTGCCGCTGGCCTCCCGTGCTGGCCTCCCGTGCTGGCCTCCCGTCTGAGCCCCGCAGGCTCCTTGCCCACACCTGCACAGGCATGAGCAAGGGCGCCCGGAGCGTGCTGCAGGTGAAGCCGGGCTACGGCTTTGCGCACCCCGACTGCGCCATGCAGCCGCCCGTGCGCGACCTGCCCACCGACCAGGTGCGGGGCGTGTGTGTGTGTGGGGGGGGCGGAAAGGAGCTGGCGGGTGGGCTGGAGGAGCTGGCGGGGTGGGCTGGAGGAGCTGGAGGGGTGGGCTGGAGGAGCTGGCGGGGTGGGCGGGTGAGCGATACAGGCGCGAGGTGCGGCGTGCTTACTGTGCTGCTGCCCTTTGGCTTGGACCTGCGGAAGGACCGCGCGGCCCGACGGAATGCTGTTGACCGCCCCGCCTTTTGTGCATCCCCATGCACGCCACGGCACGCCTATTCATGCATGTGTGTACTGAGTAACTGTTGGAAAGGCACGAAGGAATTACCGTATGTGCCCCGCTGTTGTGATACCACACACACACACACACACACACACACACACACACACACACACACACACACACACACACACACACACACACAGCCGCTGCGCTACGACATCAGCCTGCTCAACTGGTACCCAGCCGAGGGCGTGCACCAATACGGCGCCGGCGAGGCGCTCATTAAGCGGGCGCTGCGCGAGGGCACCGCGTGGGAGAGCCCCCGGCCGCCCTTCGAGGTGCGGCCACCGGGTGGACAGCAGGGTGGACAGCAGGGGGTGGCAGGAGGGGCAGGAGGGGCTGGAGGGGAGGCAGACGTGGCGTGACTGCTACGTACACGAGCAAGCTAGGCAGATGGCCGAGCCGGGGCTGGGGCCTGGGCTGGGGCCGGGGCCAGGGCCAGGGCCGGGGCCGGGGCCGGGGTGAGGGCCGCGCCCTCACGCCCCCCCCCCCCGCCTCCTCACCACCGCAAACCCTGGACACCGCAAACCCTGACCACCATGAGGGCCAACTGCCCCTGCTGCCACCCTCCCCATGATTGTCTACCGTCTACCACTTCCTCAACTAATCATGAATGTACCCCCCCTCCCCTGACCCCCCCCGGCACCCCGCCAGGTGACTCTGCACCTGACCGCCAGCTGCCCCGCCTACGACGGCCTGCAGCTGACGGGGCAGCGCCTGTTCAGCAGCCGCGGCGAGGGCCGACAGCCGCTCAACCTGCAGCTGGGCAGGGGGCTGCTGCCGCCAGGTGCGGGAGGGGGGGGGGGTTGTAGATACCAGCCCAAACTAAACCAAACCCAATGCAATAGGGGGGTGTTAGTTGCTCATGTGGAGAACGGAGTGATTCAATCACAAGTATGAAGTGCCCGCGGTTGACGGGCAGGCAGCAGTTGGGAGGGAAGGGCCGGCCGTGCGTTGTGCTCATTGTGGGCCGGACACCTGGACACGCCAGCAACCTGTGGCCTGATGTATCTGCCTTCCTCGTGGCTTCGTAAAACACAATCATACTACCCGTATATCGCATGTTTTAATGCAGTGGGTTACTCGCGCACGCACGTAACTAACTTGCTATTGTTTGGCCCGCAGGTGTTGAGGAGGCTCTGTCCTTCATGTCCAAGGGCGAGCTCGCCGCGTTCGTTGTGCCCGCCCGTACCATGCGGCCCGCAGCAGCAGCAGCAACAGCCGCAGCAGGGCAAAGAGCCGGCGGCGGCGGCGGCGGCGGCGGCGGCGATGACGACAGCAGCGGCGAGGACGGGGACTTGCTGTCGCCGGCGGCGCGTGGCTCGGGCGGCGGCGAGGAGCGGGGCATGGAGGGGCGGGAGGCCGCGGCGAGCAGGTGCCTGGTGCCGCCGCCGCCGCCGCGGTGTGTGCAGGTGGAGCTGGAGGTGGAGCTCATATCCATGGTGCAGGTGGGTGGCGGGGGCAGAGGCGTGGGTGGGGGTTGTTGGGGGCGATGGCCGTCGGGCACTAGGGTCTAATGGCGGGCGTACGGTGGGGTGGGGTGGGTTGCAACGGGGCCCCGGCGAGCTCATGGCCTGTCAGCGGCACTATGGGCGGTCAGCGGTCAAAGATACGCTGACTCACCGCCAACCGCATATTGACACCTACCGTACGCGCGACTAGTGGACCGGCGAGGTCCATGTAGTGTAAAACAACTGCCTCTTACACTACGGTATGAACTATATTCAGGACAAAAATCAGTGCCAGAGGCGCCTATCGGATTTTTAAGGAGTGTGTGTGCCGATGAGCACGAACTGCGGGCTCGCGCAGGCAAGGCCGAGCCCGACCAGTCTGTGCACTCCGTATTTCTCTACACAGCAACACCGTGCAACGCACTTCCTTTGCGTTGTCTGCCCTTCGACGCCCGTCTACCTGTCCATCGGCATGGTATTTGTGCAGCACCGCGCCTGTGCGCCACTGCCATTGCCCAACTAGTCACGCCTGGACCCGCCAATCACCAATGTACCCCCCCACACACACGCACACACACGCACACACACACACACACACACACACACGCATACACATACACCGCTTGGGCGTGCTTCTTATTGTTGTTTTCCTACACACACACACACGTACACGCACACACACACACACACACACACACACACACACACACACACACACACACACACACACACACATACACACACGCACACGCACATGTTGGTGCATCAGGTCCGCGACATGACGGGCACGGGCGAGGTGACCAAGAAGCGGTTGCGCGAGGGCACCGGCGACTTCCCCATCGACTGCCCGCTCAACGACACCACAGTGCGCCTGCACTTCAAGGCGCGGCCCTTCACCGCCACAGCCACCGGCGGCGCAGCCACCACCACGACGGAAGCGGTGGCGTCCGTGGCGGCAGCGGCGGCGGCAGCGGGAGCTGGAGCGGGGGAGGTGGACGGCGGCGGGCCATGGGTGTACGACTCGCGAGGGGAAGCGGGCGAGGCGGCGGAGCCGCTGGTTGCGGACACGGGTGCGTGGGCGGCACAGCGGGTGGGCATTGCCGTACAATACTTGCCTGCGCTTTCGCTGTGTGGATGCCTTCCTCGTGCGTGCGTCCTTTTGGCGTATGGTACGCGGCTTCGAATATCTCCTTGACAGCTGTGTGGTTGTGTTGTGTCTTGTGGACAGGGTGCGGCGAGCTGCCCGAGGGGCTGGAGATGGCGTTGAAGCTGATGGTGCCGGGGGAGGTGAGTGGCCGGGGGAGTGGGGAAGGGGGCGGGGGCGAGGGTGCAATTGGCAGGGGCAACATCGCAGCGGTAGGGAGGGAGAAGGCGCCTGGCTGGCGACGCAGGCAGCTCAGTGCTTGACGTGTGTTGGCATGTGTAAAAAGGTATTGACCGTCTGACCTGACGACGGGCGTCCCCGCCCCTGCTGGCGCAGGTTAGCCGGGTGGTGGCGGCGCCACGTTTCGCCTACGCCGGGCGTGAGGACTGCCCGGCGGGTGTGGGCGACGCCGCCAGCACCACAGTGGAGTTTGAGGTGGAGCTGGTGGACTTTGAGCGGGAGGGGCACTGGCAGGTGCGGCGGGGTCGGGATTGTGGTTGTGGGTCTGGCGAGGACTCATGGCCCTGCCTCAAACCCCACTTCCCATCTTCCATCGGCACAAAGCTTGCACGCCCTTCCGCGCTGCCTTGCATTGCCCTCCCCAGAACCTGTCGTTTGAGGCGCGCTACACACTGGCAGAGCGGCTCAAGTCCAAGGGCAATGACCTGTTCAAACGGGGGCAGCACAAATTCGCGAGAGCCAGGTGTGAGACAGGGATGTGGGAGCTCGAATCCCGGGGCTTTGCAAGAAGAAGCATTTTGCGGGAAAGGAGGTTTCGCCTTTCTGCCTCCTATCTGTGGCATTGCTGACCAGACACCCGTCCGCGATTCAAACCCAAACACGGCTGCAGATACGAGCGGCTGCTGCGGCTGCTGGACTCCACTCGGGACTTCGAGACGGAGGAGGAGGTGGCCAAGATTGACGGGTACAAGGTGCGTGATGTGGCCCTAACGGGGAATGGGTCCTGGACAAGCTAGGGCACCGTCACCTGTACTGGAGGAGGATGCGCCAAACGCGTCATCCTTCAAAATATGTGGCGGGCTGAGGCTTGGCTTCGACTCATGGCATGATGCCCGGTATGCGCAGAGACGGTCCCTCACGGCATCGTGCGGTTTACCTTCGTTGGTCGGACTGACCCCTACTTGACATGTCGCATTCACACTGTAGCTGTGTCACAACACACTTCTGCGACCTGCTGCAACCATTTTCCCAGGTGGCCACGCTCGGCAACCTGGCGCTGTGCCTGTCCCAGCTGACCGAGTACGCGGCCGCGGTGGCCGTTTGCGACAAGGCGCTCGAGTGAGTATACCGTACGGCAACGCGGTTGACCGTGTGTACGGCTGTTGCGGCGGGGGTGGAGGGCTGTTGCACTCCCGGCAACGACAGATCGCGCGCTGTAGGCCTCTCACTTGTGGTGCGGGCGCCGCGGCTGTAGACCAACAGGATTCATGCTCTTGGCCAGAGGCTGCAGCCGGACGCAAGCCGCGCTGCCGCGGTATGGCACACCGTACTCGCACCGTACTTCCCACTCCTCCCACCTGCTTGCCCTGCTTCCCCAACCCCACCCACCACGCAGGTTTGAGCCCGAGAACGCCAAGATGTGGTTCCGCAAGGGCAAGGCGCTCAGTCTCAAGGGCGACTATGAGGAGGCCGCAGAAGTGCTGAAGCAGTGAGTGCGGTTGCGTGCCGTACTGCTGCTGCCGTTCCTTGTTTCTAAGACGTTAGCGGTGCCCCGAGCTGCCCGAGCGGTGCACCTTCGCGGCGCCCCGCAGCCTCCCAGTCCCGCCTGACTTGCTCTTGCCTGGCTCCTGCATACATACACTTGAAAGTGAGTCATGCCTTCTTCTCCTTGCCCCCAGGGCGCTGGAGTATGATCCCGGCTCCGAAAAGGACATAAACGCCGAGATTGCGGCCAACGCGGCCCGGCACCAGGCGGCGGTTCGGAAGCAAAAGAAAGACTTTGGGAGCTTCTTGAAGAAGCGGTAGCAACTTGCATGGGACTACGGACTGCTTGTGTGCGTGACCGTGTCAGCGAGGGGCGCGTGGGCTAGTTCGGGGCAACGCGGGGGCGTTGGGGTGTTTGGGTGTGTGTGGAAGTGGAGGCGTCACCGGAGGATGGGGCCCGGCAGAACAGGCTCGCTTGTAATACTTTTCAGCATGTACTGAACTGTCATTTCACCATGAACGGGCTTGTAATTCGAGTACCTCTCACTTAAATGGCAAATGCTCGGCCTTCCTCCAAACCGAGATAGCCGGTCGAAGCACCTGCGCAAGCAGCTGCTAGAGACTAAGACCAGGCTTGAGCATGAGCGCGAGAAGAGGGCGCTCAGTAAAGCGGAGGACAGCTCCCGCCAGACGCATCCCTCCAGCTCTGTCGCGCAAGCAGCGTTTCGTGTCCGAGGGAAGCTATCTGCACCGGAGCAGTCTGGCGAATGGCTCAAGCCGGAGCACGCTTTGCTGGCCGAGGTGGCATTGTCAATGGCGCGAGCTGCTGCTGCGGGTTCAGCCTCGCAGACCGGCCACCTACATAATAACGCTGTACCCACAGGGAGGGCTGGGCACGAGCGGTCATCAGCGGTGCGTTCTCGGACGGCCGCGCCCGAAGGGCTTCCTGTGCGCGCCTCGCGTGTGCGCGCGTCGGCGCCTCGCCAGCCCTCCCCTGTCGCTGCGCGCGGCCGCCGCACACCGGCCTCAAGCGAGGGCAGCGAGGGCAGCGATGTGGAGACCTGGGTCAGGGCAGCCAGCGGCCGGCCCAGGCTGCGCACCGGCGTGACCAGCCCAGCCGCGGCCGCGGCCGCGGCCTGCCACAGCGCAAAGCCTTCTGCAGCTGCAGCCCCCGGCCCAGGACCCTCCAGGCGCCGTCGGCTGGGTGACGAGGACCCCGCCCTGGCCTGGCTGCTGCGCAGCAGCAGTAGCAGCGGCAGCAGCGGCGGTGGCACCGGCAGGGCCCATGGCGTGGGGCTCGCGGGGGACAGCAGTGCCGACGACTCGGACGGGTACGGCCGCGCGGACAGCCGGGGCTCTGCGGCTGTGGCGTCGCTGGACGGCTGGAGCCGCCACCAGCAGTACCAGCAGCAGTACCAGCAGCAGTACCAGCAGTACCAGCACCAGCAGTACCAGCACCAGCAGTACCAGCACCAGCAGTACCAGCAGCAGTACCACGCGCGCACAGCTGCAGGATACGGGCAAGACGGCCCCGGCGGGGCTGGCGGCTCACCGCTGCGCGGGATCAGCCACCTCGGCTCGCCGCCGCGCTTCGCGTCGGCTGCCGGTCGTAGTGGGGGTGGCGGGGGCGGTAGCGCAGGCAGCCCATTGCGCGGCTCCTCCTTCCAGCAGCACCAGCACTACCACCAACACCAGCACCCAGGTAGCCCCCAGCCGGCGCGGGACTATGCCCGCCTGGCATGTGGGGGCTCTCCCTCCTCCCGTCACGCGGCGCCCCCACCAAGGGCCTCGCCGCCTCAGCCGCCGTACACACGGGACATGGCGTCCCAGCCGCGTCAGCAGACACCGCCGCTGCCGCAGCCGGACCCGCACCACCACCTGCGGGGCCACATCCCGCTGCCGCCGCAGCTGCTGCACCCGGCTGAGCCCATGCAGGCCCCGGACCGCCAGCCCCACCACGAGCAGCAGCAGCGGGACCCGCAGCACCAGCAGGACCCGCAGCGGCAGCAGCACCAGCAGCAGCGGGACCCGCAGGGGTACCTCTCGCACACACAGCTGCACCCCAGCCACCGCCCCGGGTCGCTGCACGGCCCGCCGCACGGCGCAGCTAGCCGCATCCACGTCCCCTCCAGGCAGCCCGTGCATTCTGACGCCTCATCCGGCCAGCCACCCCACCCGCCACCGCAGCCACCACTAGCATCCTCGGCCAGATCGCACGTGGGCCCGGTGGCAGCGGCAGGCCGCCTGCCCGCACCGCACCCGCAGCCCGGCGAATCCTTACACGCCACGGCGCAGGCAGTGGCGCAGGCGGCAGCGACGGTGGCGGGCGGCTGGCGCGCACTGCAGGAGGCGTGCCTGGCGTCTGCCGGGGCCAGCCCCGCCACCTCGCCACGCCTTGGCACGGCGTCGGAAATGGACTTGGGCTTGGGGCAGCGCCACCACCACCAACACCAGCAGCACCAGCAGCACCAACAGCACCAACAGCAACAGCCGCAGTATGACCAAGCAGCGCTCCGCCAACTGTACCGCAGGGAGGGCCTGGAGCCAGGCGCCGACACAGCAGCCGCAGCCCGCATGGCGGGTCAGCTCTACGCACTTCAAGCCCAGCCGCTGGCGCACTCGCAAACTCACTTGCTGCATCTGGCTGCAGGCGGGCCCTGGGTTGACCTGCCGCTCGATGACTCACCCGGACCAGCACCCGGACCAACAGCAGTGCCACAGGGCGGGCCGGGATCGGGGCTTGGGGCAAGGCGCGCTTCGCGCATGCCTGGAAGCAGCGGCGTCAGGCACAGCGCGCTGGGCGTGGACGTGAATGGGCTGGGGCTTGAAGTGGCAGATGGGCTAGAGCTTGACGAGGCGTTTTCGCCGGCGCTGCGGCGGGCGGTCGCGGCGGCTGAGGCGGCGGCGGCGGCGGTCTCAGCCGCCATGGCCGCACTGGGTCCGGAGGAGGGAGGCGGCGGCGCGGAAGAGGAGGCGGCCGCGGCGCAAGAGCAAGGCGGGAGGCTGCACAAGCCGCGGGCGTGGGGTAAGGTGGGCTGGGCGCCGCCGCAGCTGCAGGCCGGCGCTGGGATACCGGCTGCGGCCGTATCGGCGCCCTCTGCCACCAGCTCAGTTCGCGCGACTGCAACGGATGGCAGCCTGCATGCGGCTTACGCGGCGGCCCGCGAGCATGACGGCGGAGCAGCCGGCCACGCCTCGCACCCCTACTCCTCCGTGCGGGCCGCCTCCTCTACCTCTGCCGCTGCCGCCGCCGCAGCTGCTGCTGCTGCTGCTGCACCTGCTTCTTCTTCGCCTCCATCGCTGGCACACAGCGCAGCAAAGGGTGCCCACGCGCGACGGGCGTCGCGGTCCTGGGACGGCAGTGTCGTCAGCCATGGCGTGAGCGGCAGGGACAGGCGGTTGTTGCAGGATGAGAGGGATGGGGCGGAGTCAGTGCAGGACAACTTCAGCACCAGCCCGACGGATGTCGTGGGGCAGCTGGTGTGGGGACCGTGGGCAGGCGCCGCTGCAATGGGGGGAGGGCCGGCACAGGTGGCGCAAGGGCGCGGCCCGGAGCCCTGGAGCGGCGATGACGTCGGCAGCGACGCGCGCAGTGGGCTGCAGCCACGGATGACTGCGGCGGGCGGAGGCAGTGGAGGCGGAGGAGGAGGCAGCGTTGGCGGCAGTGAAGGGGGCGGCAGTGTGGAACACGTGGCCGAGTCCGGGTTCCGCGGCGCCCCCAGCTTTAGCGAGCTGCTCACGGCCGCGGCGCTGGAGGCGGCGGCACTGGCGGCGCACCGGAGGGGCGGAGCTGGTGGCGGAGGTAGCGATGCGGCTGCAGGTGGGGTTGCTGCTCGTTGCTGATCGTTGGACTGCTGAGGTGGCGCTGGTTGCGCTTATGTACTCTGGTAAGTGGCATTGCTGCGTGCTGTCGTGCACTTGTATCCAGATGGGTTCTTGCCTCAACCTTCGTGTAGGTTTTGGGCACGGCTATGGCGCTGCGGAAGATGTAGCGGCCACCACCGCCGCCGCCGCCACCACTGCCGCCGCTGCCATCGGTCCGGACGCGGCCCTGACGGCCGCGGCCTGGTTCGCAGACCCCGTGTCCGCCCTCACCGCCGCCGCGCTGCTCCGCGCGCGCGAAGCACTGGCTGGCCCTGGCGCCGCCGGCTCGCACCCCGCCTCGCTGCTGGGCAGCCGCCGCAGTACCGCCACCGAGGCGCCCATCCCGCCCGTGACGGCCTGGCCGCTAGCGGAGCTGTCGCGGCACGCCATGGCCCTGGCACTGCCGCCGGAGGAGCTGGCGGCGCTGGCAGCGGCCCTCGCCGCGGTGGCGGGCGCGGCAGCCGCCGCCTCTGACCGCACTGACACCGGTGGCGCCGGAGGTGGCATCGATGGAGGGGGTGGGGGTGGGCAAGGTGGGGAGTCGGGTGAGGGTGGCGGTCTGCGCCGCCTGCGCGCAGTGCTGGGGGCTGGTGGACTAGCGGGCGCGCAGGCGGCGGAGGCGGTGGAGGCGGCGCCGGACTGGCCGCCGCGCGTCCAGGTTCCGCTGGCGGCCTCTGGCGTCATACAGCGCGTCGGCGGCGGCTACGCCGTGCGGCCTGGTGGAGAGGGCAGCGGCAGCGGAGGCGGTGGCGATGGTGGTGGAGGCCTCGGAGGCATGGGGGCGGAGCCACCGACGGCGTCGCCGTCGGCGTCCCCGGCTGGCGGCCGCAAGAGCTACTCCAGGCTGCCCTCGCCGCCGCCGTCACCCGGCGCGACCGCGGCCACTGCAGGAGCAGACGCCGGCAGAGGCGGTACCGCTGCCGCAACCGGTGCTGGCGCAAGCCGCGGGCGAGTCAGCCCCAGTCCCACCAGCCCTAGCCCAACCAGCCGCAGCCCAGCCTCTCGAAGCCGCAGCCCCCGCTGGAGCACCGCCGGCGCCTCGGAGGCCGGCGGCAGCAGTCGGGCTGCCAGCCCCCGCCGCCGAAGCAGCGTCAGCGGCGGCGGCGGATTTGGCGGCGGCCGCGGTGGCGGTGGTGGCGGTGGCGGCGGCGGCCGGGGTTCGGCGACGTCGCCGTCACGCATCCCGGCGCCGCCGCCGCAGCAGCACCAGCGGCAACAGCAGCAGCGGGGCCGCAGCCTGGATGGCGGTTTATCGGCGTGGGTGGGTGCGGCTTCGCCTAGGGGCATCGCTACGAGCCCCGGTGACGCCGCCGCCCGTGTCGCCGCCGCATCGCCCGGCCGGCACAGGGCTCAGTCTGCGGCGGGGACAGCCGTGACGTCGCCAGCGAGTGGCGGCTCAGGGCTGGCAGAGAGCCTTGCTTGGGGCAGACAGGGAACCAGCTGGGCCCAGGATGGGGGCGGAACCGATGGACGAGGTGGTGTTGGCGATGGCGATGGAGTTGGTGGTGTTGGGATGCAGCCAGCCACCAATCTGACGGGGTCGGTTCAGCTGCCTCCCCAGCCTGAGGCGGTGACTACTGACATCATGGCCGCGAAGGGTGCTGGCACGTCCACCGCCACCGACACGGCCGCGATCTGGGGCCCCGCCGCCTCCGCAGTGCTGTCCGCAGTCGCCCAGGCGCCGCTGCTGCCCGACACACAGCCCTTCGCACCCACCTCCGTGCCAGACGCCGCAGTCAACCCCAGCCGCAACCCCAGCCCTCCCACCACCTGCAACACTGCCACCAGCACCACCAGCACCACCGCACTGCGGGCCTCCGCCAACGGCGGTGGTGCCGGCAGCGGCGGCGCCGGCGGCAACACAGCCATTGCCGCTGCCGGCAACACAGCCATTGCCGCTGCCGCCCCCTGTGGCGGCCTGCCGCCCCACCACCCACTGGTGTACCTGCCCTCCACGGCCACGCTTCGCAGCAGCGGCAGCGGCGCCGCCGCCGGCGGCGGCGTGCCTGGGCTGCCGCTGCCGTCGTCGGCGGAGGCGTCAGGCTCACTGGGTCTGTCCTGGAGTGTGAGCTCTGTGGGTTGGGCCCGGCTGAGGGAGGAGGCAGACAGGGCTCTGGAAGCACTCATGACGCAGGGGCAGCGGCAGGCGGTGCAGGTGCCGGCGCCGGTGCCGGTGCCAGCAGAGCAAGCGGCGGCAAGAGGGACTATGCCGATGCCGATGCCCATGCCTGTGGTCGCAAGTGCGGGGGCCGTCACTTCGCAGGCTGGGGCCCCCGGGGCCGGGACGGATGCGGAGGTGGCGGGCGCTGCGGCAGGACCCGTGCCCGACGTGGCGGCGGAGTGCGAGGCGGCGGCGGCGGCGGTCCGCCGGCTGACGGCAGCCCTGGCGGCTGCTGAGGCAGCGGCGGCGGAGGCGGAGGAGCGGGACTACGCCGCATATGTCGAAGCCCGGGAGTCGGGCGGGGGCGCGGGGGCTGCAGGTGCAGGCCCAGGTGCGGAGGCCGGCAGCAGCAGCAGCAGTGGCCGTGGTGGCAGCAGTAGCAGCGGTGGTGGTGGTGGTGGTGGCGGCGGTGGCGGCGCCACGGGTGTTCGCAGCCTGAGCCTTGCCGGCGACGGTTGCGGCAGCATTGGGAGCTTGGGCAGCGGCAGCGGCTCTGGGTTCCTGCTCGGCGCGGGCGACAGCGCGGGGCCCACGAGCGCGGGAGAGCTGTCGGGTGAGGGGGTGCGGGCGCGGGAGAGGGAGTGTGAGGGAGGTGCGGCGGGCCACGGCCAGCCTTGCGCCGGCTCCTGGCAGTCGGTTGCGGGCGTCGCCGCGGCGGCGGCCCAGGGGGAGGAGGAGGCTGGCGTGGAGGCGGAGGACGGGTCGGGCAGCTGCTGGGCAGGACACGGTGGGGACGTGCGCTGGCTGCCAGAGGCGGCTGACGCGGTGGGGAGCGGTGCCGCCGCGGAGCTGTCCTCGCCTACCCACGGCGTGGCAGCTGTGCCGGTGTCGCCGCCGCCGCCGCGGCTGCCGCTGTCTCCCGGGGCCCTGGACACGCCGCTGTGCCTTACCGCCTCCCCCGCCGCCGGCGCCGCCGGCGCCATCGCCGCAGCGACGCGATCCCCGGGTGCCGGCAGTGACCCGCCTTCACCACAGCTGTGCCTCTCGCCATACCTGCCACCGGCTGCGGCCGGCAGCAGCACCGTGGAGTTTGGCTCGGGCTTTGGCTTCCTCGGCACAGCGCCAACGCAGCCCCCGCCAGACCAGACGCCGCCGGTCGCTGGCGGCAGCCATGAGGGTGGCGGCGGCGGCGAAGCTGAGGCACCGGGCACCACCTTTTATTTGGCGTTGTCGAGGGCGCCGGGGTGGGCGAGTGAGAGCGGGCGGGGCGCGAGGGAGGAGGCGCAGCAGGCGGCCGGGCCGGCATGGACGCACGCGGTGGCGGCGGCACAGCAGAAGCTGCAGACCCAGAAGGGGCTGCGGGCAGAGGCGCACGCCGATGACGATGACGATGCTGTCGGCTTCGGCTTTGCAGCGGCGGTTGCAGCGGGTGGGATACGCGTTGGTGATCCGCAGCCAAAGGCACGGAGTCTGCTAGGGGAGCAGCCAGATGGTGAGGAGGATGGAGGGGCAGGTGGCGCTGCGGGAAGCGACGGCGGCGGCGGCCCTGGCTCCGGGTTTGGTTTTGGCGGCTTCGCCCCCGGCGCAGGGGAGGGCGGCGGAGGCGGCGCCGGCGGCGGCCCGCTGACGGTCTTTGGAGCCGCTTTCGGCGTCCCAGCGAGCACCTGTGGCGAGGCCCTAGGACCAGGCGATGAAGCGCCTGCCGCCGCCACGTCGGCAGGTGCACTTGTGGGGCAGGAGCAGGAGCAGGTAGGGAGCGAAGCGGCGGGGGAGGAATCCTTTGAGGAGGTGTGCACACCCGTGTCACACGCCCACCGCGCCGGCAACCCTTTCGCCGCGGCCGCCGGCGCCGATACGGGTCGCGGCGCGGACTCGGCCGGCGGCGCCGCCGCCGCCCCGGCGCCTCCGCATGGCCCTTCAGCCGCCTGGGTACAGCAGCAGGTGGAGGGCGGCGGCAGCAGCCACAGCAGCCACCCCCACCCCCAGCACAATCACCAGCAGCAGCAGCAGCAGGGCAGCTACAGTCTGGGCGGCGCCATGAGTCGTTCTCTGGGCTTCTCGGCCTTTGGCAGCCCCGACCCGCCGCGCGCCTCACCCACAGCCTCCACCACCGCCACCGCCTATGAGGCTTCCAGCGGCGCCGCCGCAGTGCTGAGTTTCAGTCCCGGCCCGGGGACGGGCCTGAGCCCGGGGCCGGGGGCAGGGGCGGGGGCTGGAGGCGCTGGGTTTGGCACGCTGGTGACGCCAGGCACCGGCAGTGGAGGCGGAGGGATGTTATCAACAGCGGCGGCTCGGCTGCCGAGGTCTCCAGAAGCGGACTGGCGCAGTGCTGCCGACAGCCTGGGGTCCACACCGTACAGGTGTGTGGCGGCGGCTGGGCCTGGCAATGGCGGATTACTAGCGCGGGGTGCTTTTGGAAGGTGGTCGCGCAGGGTGGGGGTAAGGTGGTGACGTGGCGTGTGGGGCAGACGGCGTGCGCGCGGGCTTGTTGCGGACTTGGCACGGCGCAGGAGGGGGTGGATGACGTGGTCCCTGTGACGAACACGTGTGTTTCTCGCATGTCACCAGCTCATGCGCACGAGAACGTCACTTCGTTTTTTTAACACACACACACACACACACACACATACACACACACACACACATACACACACATAACACCCAATGATCATGCTTCTTGGATTACGTATCTTCCGCTCAGGTCCATCTACGAGTTCCGCGGAGCCAGCGGCGGCGGTGACGGCGGCGGCGGCGCCCTGGACGCAGCCGCGGGCAGCAGCACGGTATCCACCCCTGGGCGCTCGCCGGGCGCAGCCGGAGTCCTTGCGCGCCACCACCCACGAAGTTCGCCCAGCCGGCGGCGGGACTCACCGCGCCGCGCCAGCACCGCCGGCGCCCCGCAGGGTGTGGGGGCGGCGCTGCTGGCAGGCGTGGGCCGCGGTTGGCGCCGCTTCCGAGACGTGGCCGCCTCCGTCGCGCGCTCCGCCTCGCCCTCGCCCTCGCCGGCGCCCTCGCCGCTGGCATCGCCGTCGCCCGGCCCCAGTCTCGGCGGCGGCGGCGGCTTTGGCGGCGGCGGCCGTGACGACGGAGGGGGAGGCGTCTTCGGCGGCTTTGCGAGTGTCAGGTACAACCGAGGCGTTGGCGGTGTGGGAGGCAGCGGTGTGGGGGGCAGCCCTCTCAGTCCGCTGAGCCCCCTCAGTGCCTCATCTGCACACGGCTCCGCCGCCTGGGCTGCCTCGCCCTCGCCCTCGCCCTCGCCCCTGGGCTCGCCCTCCCCCTTCCCTTCCAACCCGCTGCACGAGCAGCACCCGCGCCAGCACCGGCACCACAGCCGGGGCCACGACCGGCGCCGCGGCCACGACCGGCGCCGCGGCCACGACCGGCCGGCGGCGGAGCAGGCGGCCTCGGACGCGGAGCGGCACAGCCGCCGCGCCGCCGACCTTGGGGAGCTGGCGGCGGGGGGGCTGCTGGGGCTGGCCAGCCCGGGCGTCAGCCCCTCGGTGGCGGCGGAGGCGAGCGCCGGCGGCTGGGACAGCGGCGGCGACCTGGGAGGCGGGGGAGGAGAAGGCGGGAGGCGGGGATGGGGTGGTGGAGGGGGTGGTGGAGGTGGTGGTGGTGGTGGGGCGGTGGTTCGGGGTGGAGGTAGCGAGCAGAGCGAGTGGGGAGGCGTGCGTGGGTTGGGTGGGGCAGGGGGTGGGGGTGGGATGGGCAGCGGGGCGGGTGATGGCGCGGGCAGTGGCGGTGGCGCGAGTGGCAGTCCGCGGAAGCGAGTGCGCAGCTTCACCGGGTTGCTGCTGGGCGCGGCGGAGGAGGGCCGCGCCAAGTCAGGGCGGCGGGGTGGCGGCGGCGGCGGCGGCTGACCGGTGGCCTGAGGGCTGAGGCGCGCTGCAAGGGCGCTGCGAGGGGCAGGTGTTGGATCGTGTGTGCATGGGGCGTGGTGGTGCGGGACTGTGGAGTGCGGGGCTGCGGGCACTGGGCATAGCGGCGTAGCGGCGGAGTCCTGAGTACTCGAGCGGGGGGGGCAGCGGCCGCACGGAGCTGGAGTGTAACACGCAGTGGGGCACCGGTGTGCCGTATGCATGCAAGGGGTGCACGGGACTGCGGAAGGACGCAAGCTGGGGCCATGTGGGATGGCGCGGAGTGGGCTGGCTGCTGGCTGGCATCAGAGGTATAGAGGCCTAGGGCAGTGGAGGCACTGGGGAAATGGAGGGATGGCGTGGCGTGGGGTGAGCCGCCAAGGGCAGGACGGCGCGCCACTAGCCAGCGTGACTGTTTCTCGGTTTGTCACCCTCGCATCGCATGGCACAGCTGCATGGGCAGCATGGCGTCATGGCGGATGCCGGCACGGCGCCCGGTGCAAGTAGACTACGGTAGTTGAATGTGGCCACCAGGCCTCCCTTATGAGTGAGAATGCTACCAGGCCACCCTATTGTAGGGAGGTTACTCGCGAACACTCCCTTGTTGTGGCCGCATTGCATGCACGAAAACTCAGTTCACCTGAGTAAAACTCGGCTGCCAAACCATACTAGCAATACATACCCGTTCACTGACGGAACGCATTCATGTGACCACGGGGACCCCGTCAGCCCCAGCTGTCACCGCCCTGCTTAGCGGCATCACATCACCGGCCAGGCCGTCTGTACGATCACGAATCATAAGAATCTCACACGAGCCACAACAGCCTCCTCCTAGGTCAGCCGCTGAGACCAGTCACAGCCCCACAAGCCCCTCCTCTGCCCCATGAACCCCAGTGAACCCCCCCCCCTCCCGCACTGCTCCAGACGAATGCCTGATCCGGCGCTCGGCCCTGACACACCAGGACTCTGGTGGGTAGCCGGCCATCCCAAATCGCGCTCACCACCTTGCAACCACACACAACACAACACCTCAGGTACAAGGCCTTCCGGTATGAAGCGCCGACGTCCAGCGGGGAGGGGAGGCGCTGCTATAGGTGCCGGCGCGGCCGCCGCCGCTCACCGCAGCGAGGGCGGCGGCGAGGGCGGCGGCGCCACCGCCGCCCCCAGCACGGGCGCCATGCGGCGCAGCGACCGCGCCAGCCGCTCGCCCACCTGGCTCTCCTCGTCCGCGGCGCGCACCTCCAACAGCTCCCCCATACACTGCAACACACCACCAGGAGGTGCGGGGCGGGGTTACACGCATTAAGTTTACGAAGTGAAGTCGTAGCCAGGTACCAAGGTACACAGCGGGGTTGGGGGTGAGTGCAGTACAGCTCAAGTCAGCAGCGACGCGCGCAACAACACGCCGCCAGAAGAGCCCAGCAAGGCAAGTAGGCAGCACGATACGGGGGTCAGCGGCCGTGGCTGGGAGTGGGTCAGAGAGTGCAGCGCAGCACACCGCGTCCGCAGAAGCCACGCACCGCAAGACACGGCTGGTAGAAAACGCTGAAGACGCCAGGCAGGGGGGCCGTGGGCACGGCAAGCTGGAGTGCCGCACGCAGCCATACACCCGCAGGTGACACGCACGCCCGCGCCCCTCACCTGCGTGACCGTGTCCTTGACTCCGTCGTACAGCTGCTGCACCTGCTGGGGGTTGTGGATGTCGGTGCCCAGGCGCCGTGGGTCCACGGGCGGCGCGAACTTGAAGTACAGGCGCTGCAGGTTGGGGATGGGGATGGGCGTGGGCAGGCCCACCACTGCAGGGGCCGCGGGCGCGAGGGAAGAGGGGAGCGGTTCAGTGGGTGCGGGTACTCAGTACAGGACGTAACAACAGGGCCGCGCTGTGCAACAACCCTGCCCCTTCGCTCCTTTGCATTGGATCGGTTTAGTTTGGGCTGGTATCTACAGCCCCCCTCCCCCCCCCACACATTCATGAATGTAATCCCCCCCCCCCACACACACGCAGTCGGCTCACCGGGCAGTCGGGTAATGGGGAAGATGCTCTCCTCCGGCGCCAGCGCGCTGCTGACCCGCGCCAGCAGCCCCTGGGTCAGCGGGCCCAGCAGCGGGTGCGAGATCACCTCGTCCGTGTCCATGATCACCTGCAGCCGGGCAGCCAGGCAGGCAGTGTGAGAGAAAGAATGTGTGTGTGTATGTGTGTGCGTGTGTGCGCGCGTGCGTGTGTGTCATAAGAGCGCAAGGACAGTGCACGCGACAGCACCCCACACCCCGCCCCCCCCCCCCCCCGCGCAGCCTGCCTCACGTCGTATGCGTCGTCGGCCCCCACCGCCGCGAAGGGCACAATGAGCGCATCGCACTTGGCCGCCAGCCGCACGAAGTCAGGACTGTCCTTCCACAGCAGCGTGTACTCCTGGCCGCGCTTCTTCACCACCTCCCTGACACGGAGCGAAAAGGGCGGAGGCGCGGCAGCGCGGTGCGCGGCAGGGGCAGAAGGGGGCGGGGTCAGCGGGTGGGGCGGGGTACTGGTGGGGTGCACCGTGAAGAGGGCGGCGTGCACGGAACCAGCTCGCAAACGGAAGACAGACAGACCGGTTTCGGCGTCATCCTTTGTAAACTGGGAAACGCAGACACACTTGTGTGTTTGTGCTTATCCTTGAACCAGCGCAGCCACACATATGCACAACCGACCCACCGACCGGCCACACGGCACTCACTTGGCGCCCCCGGGGAACAGCAGGACCTTCTCCCGCCCCCGCAGCAGCCTGAAGGCCGCCATGGGGGAGGCCTTGACGGCGCCAAAGCTCTCAAACCACTTGCCGAAGGGGCCGGCCCAGTGACCCGGGTGGGCCAGCCCGCGAACCCTGCGTGTGTGTGTGTGTGTGTGTGTGCATGCGTGGGTGAGCACGTTTGTGAGGAGAGCGCATGCGTGTGCGAGACGCGGGAGCTCAGGGCAGTAGCAACAGGGGTAACTATGGCACCAAGCGCTGTACGGCTGTGCCCCCACGCATCCCCTCTTGCCGTACCTGTAGCCGCGGACGTAGAGCTCGTACACGAGCAGTGGCGTGTCGTAAAACCCCATCTTTTGGTGGTTTCCCACGAACAGCATGGGGCGCTCAAAGTCCGCCGAGCCAGGCGGCGGCAGGTTGGAGAACCCCAGCACGACCGGGGATATGAGGTCCTGTCGAATGGGGGTGGGGGTGGGGGTTCAAGGCATGAACAGTGGTTAGAAGAAGGCGATGCGGGGATGCGGAGGGTGGGGAGGAGCGTGCGCGCCCTGGGTATGTGTGGAGGCGTGCTGGGTATAAAAATAGAGTGGGGTAGCGAGTATGTGTGTGTGGGCGTGTGTGTGATGTGAGAGAGTGATGCGTAGTAGTGCATGTATGTTGATTGTCAGGCGGCGAGAGTGGCTCAGTTCGGTGCGTTGTGTGCTTCAGCGAGCCCCCCTCGCGACACGCTTTTGCGAGGGGGTCAGAGCCCTTGCGCAATGTGGGATCATCACCGCCACTCCTCTCCGCCGTGCGAAATGCTCCGGCCCAACACGTGCCATGCGATCTCAGCCCCCGCCCAACTCCATTCCTACCAGCGGTTTCCTCAACCCCGGCGCCCTGACTGCCTTCCATCAGGCAGCTCCGCCCAGCCCCCCTAGAGCCCAGCGGTTCCTGCCCACGTACCCGCCACGGTGCCAGGTTCTGACACCACTCGTCAAACGCACTGTCCGTATCGCGGCCAGAGGCACCAGGCCCCTCCTCGCCTGCCCCATTGCCGTTGCCATTGCCGGCGCCGGCGGCCCCGGCTCTCCCCGCGCCCCTCCCCACAGCGCTGCTGCTGCTGCTGCCACTGCTGGCGCCGTTGCTGCTGCTGGCGAACGATGCTGTTGGCATTGCTGGCGCGCCGTTGCCGTTTGTGTACGGCGACGGCGCGGCGGGGCTGCTACTGCTGATCCCGCTGATGCTACTGCCAACACCCGAGCTCATGTGCCACGAATCCGCGTCACCCGGCCACCCCGCCCCCGCCGCCATCGCACCAACACCACCAGCCTCAACAGCCCCGCCCACTCCCGCTACTGCCGGCTGCGGCACGGCGCGCCGCGCCGCCGCCGCTGCTACAGCCGGCGCCGGCGCCGGCCTGTCCGGCAGCTCCCCTAGGAATCCTGCTACTGCCATGACGCGGGTGATGTCCATGCCGCGCTCCAGCATGGCCGCGTGTCCGCTGTCGGGCAGGATGTGGCGGCGGCAGTACGGCAGCTGCCGCTCCAGTCGGGCGCCTGGGAACGGCGGGGTTGGAGGCAAGTGTGGGCAAGTGGGCGTGAATGTGTGGGGAAAGGGTTGGTGGGGGATGCGGCAGGATGGGGGTAGGAGAGTGGCGGCTGCGAGTTTGCAAGGGTAGGAAACGAGTTGCAAAAGGAACGCGGGGAGGTGTATCTCAAGTGTAAGGCGCTGAGCGAAGGGGGCAGAGATGGGAATGGCCAAAAGACCCCATGGAAAAACGCACACTTGCGGCCTTCCGGTAAATCGTGGAGCCTAGACACCAGCGCCGCCGCAATGCAGCACCCACCCCGCCCGCCGATACACCCACCCTCGGCGATGGACGGCAGCAGCCGGTCCCGGGCGCTGGTCACCATCAGCACGGGCGTGCGCACCCGCGCCAGCGCCTCCTCTCCCGGGTCGCCCGTGCGCAGCAGGTTGGTCCGGAAGTTGGCGGCAGCAGCCGGGCCGTAGTACAGCGTCGCCGGGCCGCCGCCGCCACTGCTACTGCCGCCGCCGTCATTGCTACTGCCGCCGACGCCGTTCAGCGACCCGTACCGCCGCTCCCACAGCCCGCCTGCGCTGCTGATGCTGCCGCTGCTGGGGCCGTTGCTGGTGATGGTGGGCGTGCGGCGGCTGTAGCCGGCGGCGGTGCTGTAGTCGTCGTACGCGGCGCCGGGCGCCACGGCGGCGTTGGTGAATCCGGATCCGAATCCAAAGCTCTGGCTGCAGCTGGGCGGCTCCATCTGGATCATGGATTGCAGCAGCTCCTGGTTGGCGGGCTCCACCCGGCCGCCGTCCACCAGCAGCGGCAGCAGCGTGGTCTGCACAGCGGGCGGCGCGGCGGCGGCGAGGAGGGGGGGCTTGTGCGTGAGAGGAAAGCAAAATGGAAAGGGCATGCATGTGTGTGTGTGTGTGTGTGTGTGTGTGTGTGTGTGTGTGTGTGTGTGTGTGTGTGTGTGTGTGTGTGTGTGTGTGTGTGTGTGCGTTTGGAT
>NC_057004.1:2800085-2837585 GCF_000002595.2 Chlamydomonas reinhardtii | reverse complement strand
ATTGTTATGCACAGTGCTTCATATCGGTGCCAAGAAAGCTGTGGGCGTTTCAGGGCTGTCGCGGCCTTCAAAAACGGTTGTGTGCGGCTTCTCGCTTGTAAGCGTCTCGACAATGATCTCAGTTGATAGGTACATAAATTGAAATATGCAAAAGTGGGGACCTAGCTCCTGCACTGCAATGCCTGTCACTTCGACATCATCGCGCGGCACCCTGACCCGCACCCCCCCCAGCGCCAGTCGTCGCCAGTCTTCCCGCTCAGATTACGCGCGTCCCGGCGGGCACAGCTTCTTCGCCCACCACTTGCCAGTACCTCCACCCATCTCAGAACAGCCCGAAGTTGCAGTTGGCCTGCCCGACTTCCCGACAATGTCAAATCGCCGCCTGAGCCGCCGATAATCCCTGTGCGAGCCGTACGACTGCCGTCCGCAGGATTAGCATCATGCACGCCTTGCATCCAGGCCGCTTGCCACGAACCCGTGGGCACCAACAGCACCTGAGCATCAGCATCAGCATGGCAAGCTGCAAGATGCTTTACGATAGAAAAAGGACCCCACGCCAAATCCACGTGCCAGGCACACCTTCACCCCACCCGCCCAGCCCCTAGCCCCCCACAGTGCTCACCGCAAGTGCCTATGGGTAACACATGCACACGTGCACAACACGCCAAGCGCATTATTATTATCAGGAAGCCCTTGCACCTACCTCCTGCCATTTTGAAACCAAAGCGTCCCGAGGAAAACTGTCGGCGGCATCTACCAACCGGGAGCATTGAACTATTTGCACCGGCACCGCTAAGCTGCTATGCCACCAGCTTAATTATCGCACCTGCCATGTCCGTAACACCTTCCCGGTTCCGGCCCAGCAGTCCTGTCACCCCCAGCCACCCAGCCACCCACCCTCCACCTGCTCACGGGGGGTCCTAGGCAAAACCAACCGCTACATTAGAGCCGCCCACGCTTGCATCCGCAGCCCCCTTGCCGAAGCGGCCTGCCTACCCCACACTTGGCACTTAAGGCGACAACGGTCCGCCTCGCGCCGCCCCGCCCCGCGGGCGTGCCGCCTAGGCTGTGTGGCCCGCCTAGAGGGACTTCGGCGCGCGCACGGCGTCCAGGTACTCGACCGAGTTGGTGCGGAGCGAGTTGAGGATGAAGGTGGCGCCTGGGGGCGATGGGGGTTGGTGGTGGGGGTGGGGGAGGGTGGTGTATCGGCGTAACCCCCCAGCCCCGTCCGGGGTCCTGGTCAGCTCCCAGCCGGCCAACCCCCGGGGGTCCCGAGCCCCACCGGCCAACCCGCCGTTCCTGCCCGCCCCTCCGCTTCCAACCACCGCCACTCGCAGCGGGTTGTTCGGCTGCGCACTCCGCCCCGCCCGAGCCCCGCCCGTGCCCGCCAGCCCCCGCCCCGCCCTACCCCTCCCCCGGCCCCGGCCCCACCCCACACGCCCCGGCACTCACACACGATCCTGAGCATGCGCGGCGCCAGTCCCTTCCAGAAGCGCGGCAGGCCGCCCTCCTTGTAGATGGTGGCGAAGGTGGAGCGCAGGTTGGCGTACTCGGGCTTGGAGTACATAAACGCCTGGGGGTGAGGGTGGAAGGGTGGGAGGGGTGGCGGCACGGGTTGGGGCAGGGCTGGGGTCACAAGCACTGAACCCCGGTGGCGGTTGCCTCCCGCCTGCGGACCCTGCACACCCGGCTGCAGCTGCAGCTGCGCCCTGCGGACGTCACCGCAGCTCCCTTTGCCGCCAGGCTCCCTCCAGCCCGCCACTGCCAGCCCCCCTCCAGCCCGCACACCTGCATGCGCGTCTTGGCTGTGTCGAAGGGGTGGGAGCAGAAGGCCGCGAACACGCCGCCCGTGACGCCCGACACCACCAGCGACAGACCCGGAGACTCCTGTGCACAGGAGGGGAGGGGCAAGTACAGCAGAGAGGGAAGGGGGAGCGAGCTGGTGGGAGGGGCGCGACGACCGTGAGGCGAGTACCGGTGACAGCACCGCCCCACACGCTGCCCACACGGTGCCCCTGGTGGCCCCCTCCCGCAAGCCGTGTTTCCATTCCTCCCCGAGCCGCGTGGATACCCGATATTGCTCAGCACCGGCCCTTCCTGCCCTCCCCTCCTCCCTCCCTCCCTCCCTCCCTCACCGCCTCACCGGCATCTTCTCGTCCAGGTTCTGTTTGATGATGGGGAACAGGCCCAGGTAGCCGGCCGCGTACAGCATCTCACGACCGATGGCGGGTATCTGTCGCGAAGGGGCAGGGGGTTACATTCATTTCATGTGTTTTGCACAAGCCATTGGCACAGGAGGGGGGCCGGGCGTCCCGGCAAGGCCTGACTGCAATGGCGGCGTACAGGCACGGCGTCGTACAGACTTCAAACTGGCGGGGAGGCGGCCGACTTCGCAGCCGTGCACGCGCCTGGTCAGCCACTGCAAACGACACACCTTGCCGACCCCGCCCCGTGACCCCGCCCCCAGCCCCGCCGTGTGTGTGAGAGCGCACACGCCGCATGTGCCGGGTCCATCACATCAGCTGGCTGTTTCTCGCACCAGCCCAACAGCCCCCAGCCCAACAGCCCCCAGCCCCTGCCCAACAGTTCCCCGCCCCCGCCCCGCCCCAGCCCCGCCCACGCACTCGGCACTCACCAAGCCGCGCACGAGCGACGAGGCGCCGTAGGTCTGCATGAAGTGGGACGTCTCCGCGGACAGCGATCTCCCACTTTTCTGAGGAGCGGGGCGGAGCGGACCCGGGCACAGCGGGCGAATGCGTGAGGCCATGAGCGGCGGCATGCGACCTACTGGCCGCACCCTGCAGTGCCACCCGCTGTACATGATGCGCCACCTCGCTTCCTGAACTACCGCATGCAGGCCCCCGCCCCTGCCACCCACACCTACCGCTGCCCCCGCCACCTCCTCCTGCTCCTCCTCCTCCTCGTGCCTCCTCCCCCTGCCCCCCAAATCACCTGCTGCTGGATGATGATGAGCTCCGAGGGCGAGGCGATGAAGGCCGACACCGCGCCCGCCACGCCCGCGCTGCCGAACCGCTCCAGCGGCGTGAGGTCGGCCTCCGACTTGTTGAGCACCACAGTCTGCATCAGCCGGTTGGTGCCGAACTGCGCGACACACAACACACAACACACGAGACGTGTGCGCACAAACACACCGGGGAGGAGGGGTTCAATGTTGCAACAGCGCAGCGTTTTAGGGGTGGCGGCGGGTTCGGCCAGCCACTGCTTGTGTACCGGCATGTGCACACCCACACGACCCCGACGAGTGTCCGCAGCGCCTGGAGCGCGTGCTGGGGACTGGCGGCTGCGCGACGCGCTGTTCAGCTGGTATGGCGGTGGGCATGCAGTCACAGCCGTACCTACACACACACACACACACACACACACACACACACACACACACACACACACACACACACACACACACACACACACACACACACACACACACACACACACACATACATACACTCCCACCCTCACTCTCGCACACCCACACTCCGTCACACCCAATCACACGCGCGCACCTGTGACGCGGTGATGGGCGCCATGGACACGATGTTCATCAGCAGGCCGCGGTACAGGTGCGCCGGGTGGCGCGGGATGGGCCGGCCCTCCTGCGCGGGGCCGCGGGGAAGCAGCGAGAGGGAGCGAGAGGGGGAGAGAGGGGGAGTGTCGAGGTCGGGAGCCAGATAATACGATTTCCCTATCTTTTTGCTCTTGTTGTCGCGCGCTGATAATGCACACACACGCGCGCGCACCTGCAGCGCGTTCTTGATGCCCACCAGCGGCTGCATGATGCAGACCTCCACGGTGCCGCCCAGCGCCCCGATGGCAGTGTGCTCGGCCGGCGTCACCGTGGACGGCCGCGTCGGCTGGTGCTGGTGCGGCCGCTGCGGCGGCATCAGCTCTTGTGGTGGTTGCTGTTTTTGTGCTGAGGCTGACATGGTTGTGTGCCGGCTGCGGCAACAACGGGCCCGGTCGGCGGGATACCCGGTGCGCCTGGCTGCTGTGACTTAGACGGCTGGGGACGGAGCGAGGCAGGCAAAGACCTTGGCGTTCGCTCGTGGAGGTGCTGCACAAACCTGTGGGGGCAGCAAGGATGCACGGCCAGCGTTGAGCTTGGACGCGTCCGGCCGTCAACGTTCCGCCCGAGTCCCAGTCGGCGGGCGGACGTGGCAGCGAGTGCACTGTAGTGCCGACTGACGCGGAGCTGGCGTCATGCTCTGCCGGAACCTCACACGGCGATAGCACTGGTCGGCTAGCATACACCGACGCGCGGTCGCCCGTGGCGCGGAAGCCCGCATTGCACGGTTGCCCGCCCGGCGACGACTCCCCCGCCAAACAAAGCAACAGACGCCTGAATGCAATTTTGTATTGTCGCTAACACACCTTACCTTGATCACGCCTTCGCCGTCGCAGAACTGGCCTTGTTGCAGGTGCGTGTAAAACGTGTTCGGAGGAAAAGTTGCAAGCAAAGGCTCAGACCCGTTGATTGAACTAGGCTACAAAGAAACTCAAGATACACGGGAGCTAGTTGTCCTGGCTTTTCGTCGCTCGAATTTTGGCTCCGGCATGGGCTGAGTGGATTCAGCTGGTTTCTCAAATCGAGGCCTGACGAAGCCGAAACTCTTGCATTCAGCATTACCTTGCTCCAAAACCGTAATTAAGTGCTTTGAGGCCTGAATGTCGCAGCCGGGCGCCAGAGCGCCACAGTACGCAGCTTACTTTACGCCCACCGCAGTGGCTCCCGTTCCTGGCAAGAGTGAGGAACTTGCACTGCGACTTCTGAAGCGCATCTAGGAGGTTGACGTCAGGGTGCTCCGGAATCACGTCGCGCCCGGGGCAGCCCACTAACACACCCCTTCCTCTCTGCGGTGGCCCCCACAGACCTGTTTGCCGGCACGCAGCAGCCCTCTGCGCACCTGAAAGGTGCAGAAGAGCAGACGTAAACGCCTTGCGGGGTTGCTTCTGGCATCTCCCGCCTTGCTGCAAGAGTCGAGGGGTTGGAGAAGAGGGCGGGGGCGCCGGCGTCCGCGGGATGGCGCCGCCCTCACCAACCGCCCTACCGCCTAAATGCATGCAGAGCTTGTGGCCGAGAACGTTAAGAAGCTCGCGGAGCTGCGGGCGGAGATTAAGAAGGACGAGTAAGTGCTCGGGCACTGCCGGAGCCGCTGCGGCAGCAGTCCAGACTTGGGGCTGTGGCGGCCAGCGGGGCTTTGATGGGAATGTGCCGCTGCGCCGTGTCCTGATGCGCAGTCCTGATGACTGCTGCAGCTGCTGCCATTGTACTTGAACTTTCTTGTTGCTGTCAAGAACATCAGTTTGCGCGTGTCGACAGCTCCGCTCCACCCGCCCTCCGCCATGCGCTCTCATCCCGACCTGCAACCTTCGCGCACCCTGCGCCACCTGACCGTTGCGGGTGCAGCTGGCTGTTTGAGGCGCCGCGCCACACACTGCGATAGGGGCAGGCCCTCACCTTCAACGCAGCCGCCGCTCACGCAGCGCCGCACCTAGCAGCAGCGGGTCAGCACACGCGGACGGCAAGCACGCCTTAGCCGCACAGCCAGCCAAACAGCTTGACAGCACTTGCTCGCATGTCGGGGGGAGGCGCAGCCGCCGCCGCCGCCGGCCCGCTGCCGTACTCCCGGCGGCCGGAGTGGGCGGACGTGACGCCGGTGTCGCTGCCGGCTGCGGAGAAGGTGGTGGCCATCCAGTACACGGCCGAGCACGCCGAGGCGCTGGGGTACTGGCGCGCGGTGCTGCAGTCCGGCGAGCTGAGCGGCCGCGTGCTGGCGCTGACCGCCGACATGATCCGACTCAACCAGGCCGACTACACCGCGTGGCGCGTCAGGTGCGTGCGTGTGCGTGTGTGTGCGTTCGTGTGTGTGCGTGTGCGTGTGCGTGTGCGTGTGCGTGTGCGTGTATGTGTATGTGTTTTCTTTCTTCATGCCAGCGTACACATAGCCAGTGCGCATCCAAGCAAGTGGGTGTGGTTTACCACTTTCCGTGGGAGCGGGCCGAAAGTAAAGGAGTTTATGTTCAGGAGGAAAGCAGAGGGGTGGTGGGTGGCGGGGCGGGGCGGGTTTATGCTTCGGTCCATACTCTGTGCTTGTGTTCTTCTGGCTCCCCCTCCTCCACCTCCCGCGTCGCCCCATCCGCCCAGGTGGCTGTGTGTGCAGCAGCTGGGTGCTGATGCGTTAGGCCCGGAGCTGGACTTCACGCACGGGGTGATGCTGGAGAACGCCAAGAACTACCAGCTGTGGAACCACAGGAGGCTGGTGGCGGGCGCGGTGAGGGAGGAGGGAGGGAGGCAGGGAGGGAGGGAGGGCTGGAGGCAGGCAGCAGTAGCGAGTCTTGCGCGGGAGGGATTAAGGAAAGGAGTGGGTAGTTTCAGGATCAAGTGAATGTGGTGGGAGAGGTGAGGCCCCTCAGTGAGGCCCCTCCCTGTTGGCCTGGTCGCATCCCGTCGTAGATCGGCCCCAGCTGCGCCGCGCGTGAGGACGCCTTCACGCGTGAGGCCATCATCTTTGACGAGAAGAACTACCACGCCTGGGCGCACAGGCAGGCCGTCGTCAAGGTGCGGCGGCGGCAGGAGCGGGGGCAGGGGCAGGAGGAGGGGGAGGGGAGAGGAGAGTGCAGAGGTAGGGGAGGGGGCCTGGCACGAAGGCCTGCAAGGCCTGGCAAGGCAGGGCAGGGCAACTATCCTAAAACATACCAGCCACGTTGCTTTTTCACCACCTTGCAGGCCATTTACTTTGTGCCCCTGGCCCTGTCCAATCAATCTCCGCCACCCTGCCCCCCCTTGCTCATGCCCAGATCACGGGGCTGTGGGAGGCGGAGCTGGCCTTTGCGGACGAGTTCATCGGGCGGGACGTGCGCAACAACACCGCCTGGAACCAGCGCATGTTCGTGTGGAAGGCCATGGGCCAGGAGGCGCGGCTGAGGCTCCAGGGTGGAGGCGACGACGCAGGCTGGCTGCGCAGGTGGGGCGGGCGGGGGCGTGTGGCATGGGGCGAGGGGCGAGGCGAGGGTTGTTTCACCATCTTCTGACCCGCACGCCCCTCAGTCGCCCCATGCCTCGCTCTCATACTTAACCACCACCTCGCTTGTTTCCTGCCCCCGCCTCCTGCCCAACCCCAACCCCCAACCCCCACCCCAACCCGCTGACCCCCACCCCACAGCGAGCTGGAGTACATTGCGGCGGCCGTACAGAAGGCGCCGCGCAACGAGTCGCCCTGGCGCTACCTCACCGGCCTCTTCGCCTCGCTGGAGCCCTGGGCCAGCAGCCCCCGCTCGCTGTCGCGCTGCGCCGAGGTCCACACGCTGTGCTGCGAGGCGCTGAACGACTGCCCCTCCTGCGGCCCCGCCTACGACGTGTTGGCGCTGTTCTATGAGGGGCAGGCGGCGCTGTCGGCGGCGCAGGCGGACACGGCGGCGGCGGCGGCGACGGTGGCGCCGGGGCCGGCGCAGGCGGGCGTGCAGGTGGTGCTGGCGGGGCGCGTGGCGGCGACGATCATGGCATGCGAGTTGGCGCAGGTGGGCGTGGGCGGCTGCGGTGGGGATGAGAGCGCATGGAGGGGCATGGTGGATGACTCTCCCGGGTATGATGAGTGCGTGGGTAACAATCATGGGCGGGAGGTAATGGTGACGGGGCTCATTTAGGAGGCGGGGGTTTGTTGGCGAGGACCGAGGTCACACATGGTTGCTGTTACCGTGGTGGGGTTTACCCTGCTGCAGTACGTGTGGCAGCGCAATACATCGGCAGCGAAGGGACTGCGATAAGCACACGCGAGAGCCCCACACGCCGTGTGACGCGCCGTTCGATCGGCATCTTCTTCTCAATGACTGTCCCAAGCCCGCTCACCTGCACCTGCTGTGGACATTGCTGCTGCCGCCATCATGCAGGCGGCGCTGGACGAGGCGAGTGTGGCCGACCCCATGCGCACACCGTACTGGCTCCACCGCCAGCGCGGATTTAACGATGTGGTGGCCTTAGCCACAGGCGTGCTGCGTTCAGCATGATGGTGCAAGGGCCAGGGGAGCTTGTGGCATGGGGCTCTTGGATGGTAATTGTTGGAGGCAGGTGGTGGAAGTAGGATGGAGAGCGAGAGGGGCGGCGCGGCGCGAAGGAGGGGCAAGCGGGCAGCCGCGGAGGACGTGTGGACCTCATGGGGGATGGCACGGCCACAACCTCCAATCCAATGCCGGGCTTGACACTCGTTTGGTGCGACGTAACTTGTAACAGAGCGGTTGCTTACATACAGTTACTACACTTGATTTGCTTGTTGCTCGCACTTGCTCAACCGATACAAGGATGCAGTCGCTCCGTGTTACCCCCAAGGCCCCTCGCGCCTTCACCAGCAGCGGCCGTCGCTCGGCTGTCAAGTGCCAGGCGTCCATTGTGGAGAAGGCCAAGGCCACTGCTGCCGCTGTGATCCTGTCCGCGGGTGCGTGCATGCAAGCGCAATTTGGCCTGTCGCGTGCAAGCATACCGCATGAGCGCTTGCGCACCTGTCTTGTCTTGTAGAAAGGATATAAATCGCATAACATGCTTGATAACACCGAAGCCCCACACAGCGTCTCCCGTATGACGGAAGTGCTGCCACTCGCCAGTTCCTGGGCCAGCTCACCCACCAACCCGACCGACTTGGTGTCCTTACGACCACGCGGCGTGGCTACGGCGTGCCCCCGCTTGTCGGGCTGTCCCTTCACTTTTAATCCGCATCCTTACAACCACTCGCGCGGCCTGACGCGCAGGCCTGGCCGTGGCCCCCGCCTTTGCCAGCGTGGACCTGTCGCTGGCGAACGGCGCCACCGTGTCCTCGCCCGTGCACATTGACTTTACCGTGTCGGGCCTGACCGTCAAGCCCGCTGGTGAGCCCGGCAGGCCCTACGACTGCTGCTGACCAGTGCTGAATCGGAAGCGAGTGCTGCTGTGCGGGGCATGGGCGATGGGGGGCGGGTGCCCGGCGCCAGCGCAACATATGCAAGGGCTCCCGGTCCGTGCGGTGGCCTGTCCCGGCACCCTACAGCCGCGCACGCAGACATACTTGCTCACCCTGCCCCGGCTTTCCCCGGTTCTCCCCGCCCTCCCCTTGCGCAGCTGAGGGCCTGCAGGAGGGCACCGGCCACCACCACCTGCTGGTGGACGTGGCGGCGCCCGCGGCCGGTGGGTGGCAGCGCGTGTGGCTTCACCCAGGGAACTGGGCTGGTGCGGGGGACTGGTGCTGCTAATGTTGGTTCGCGCTCCTGGTGCATGTCGCGCCGTAACCCACATGCGCGTCTGCTGGGGACCGCTGCTCGCTCGCTGTCAGCGCCTGCCCGCTGCCGCTTACATGGCCCGTGCTGTGTGCTGGTCCTGGCCCTCAGGCGAGGCCATTCCCTTCGACGACGCGCACAAGCACTTTGGCAAGGGCCAGACCGGCGTGGACCTGGAGCTGGCGCCCGGCAAGCACACACTGACCCTGCAGTTCGCCAACGCTCTGGTGAGGTGCTGCGTCGGGGATGGGGCGGTTGGCTGGCAGACAAGCGGGTTTCAGGGGCCTGGACAAGTCAGTGGTGTGTTGATAGCGGCGTGCTCGCGATACACACACGGTGATGCCAGGAGGCAGCGAGGGGGTGCGGCGTCTTCCATGCAGGTCAAATGCTGCGAGCCCACGTTGCCTGCACTGAGCATGACACGCGACCGCTCTGCTGCCCCCGCCACGCTTCATCGCAGCACGAGTCGTACGGCCCTGCCTATGCCAAGACCATCACCGTGAACGTCAAGTAGTTTAACACGGCGCAAGGAGCTGTGTTCCATGGTTCACAACGGACTGGCGGCCACGCTGTGGGACGCCCTGTGATCCGGGTCTACTCGGCGTGCTGGTTAATGTGATATTTCAGACGCGTCACTGCGTCAGGCGTGCGTTGTAGGCGGTTGTGGTCCTGTGCCGTGGTAGGCATGGACGGCGGGCGGTGAATACCTGTGAACATTCCGGATTTAGAACGCAGTGAGGTGAGGGTGCAACAGGGTGCGACAGGTTCCTTGGGCCAGTTACGCAATTGTATTTATGGTGATTGAGGATGTGTCAATGCCTGCTTGAGGCATTTCTGGTGCACACTATGTAATGTTTGAGGGAGTACCCCTGAATTCGTGGCTGTAGCTAAGGTCAGGGTACCCCTGGCTCAGGTGGTGCGGGGCGGGGCGCTGGGCGACGGGGGAGGGGCAGCCTTGGCACTCGTCCAATCGTCGCATAGAAACACGCGCAAGCACAATACGAGAGTATTGTTGACGTGATGTGAGTTAGGGCGGACGCGGCACCGAGCGCCACTTGAAAGCATCCAGCGACTGATGCTGGCTTGAAGGGTTGTATGTTGCACCGCAGCACGCACAAATAGCTTCACGCAAAGCAATAACTTGGCAAACTTTGGGCCCTCAGCATAGGACCAGACCTTCTAAAGACTTCCAATCGAAATGGGCGGAGGAAACGGGCAGAAGTCGGCGATGCGCCGCGCCAAGAAGCTTGAGGAGGCTCAGGCAGCTAACAAGGGTACGCTTTAAGCGGGGCCGGAGCTGGGGTAGGGACGAGTTCGGCCGGAGCGAGATTGAGTCGCGACTTGAGGATACAAACATGCGTTGCAGCGCAGCCGGCTTTGGACTGAGGTCACCTTTTGCCGCTCGGAGCTTGTTGATAGCCCCAGTCCACTAAGCGCGCCGACCGCCGACCATGTTGCCCGACCTTCCATGATGCAGGCTCGCAGCTAAAGCAGAACCAGGCTTCTATGAACATCAAGGTACATAAGTATGACTGCGAAAACCTTGCTGCCTGCTGCCTACAGTCTGCCTTGCTTGGAAGCTTTCCTCCCGCCTAGGAGAAGGTTGCCGCGTGTTGACCTTGTTGGCCCCGCACTTCTGTCGTGCAGTGCCAGATCTGCCTGACGGCATTCGTGTGCACAACTAGCGAGAAGGTGAGCGTGGCGGGCACGGTACTGGCTGCTTGGCAGCCACCTCGCGCAGCGGCCTCTGGGGCATATGCGTTGGGCTGTGGCTCTGGCTCAGGAATGAAGGGGTGCGTCCAACGCGTGGGCGAGGTGTGCGAAGCATTGGGCCTATCCCCTTCATACGCACCTGCGGTGCTCCGGAGCACGGCCTGCAAGTGGCGCCGTGCCGGGCCCGTCGGCCTCAGTTGCTCAAGCACGCGCGCCCTATCTCTTCTGCGATGTAGCTACTGCGGGAGCACTGGGAAAACAAGCACCCCAAGCAACCAATTGAGGTGAGCGCTGATAGCTAGATGCAGGCGCGGAGCTATGTGGGGGGGGGGGGAAGTGCTTGAAGGGGGGGGCTGCCATGCTCCTATGGACCCGCGTCGGCGATTCATGTGCCCTTGTCGGGATGTTGAGGCTGGAGCGGAGCATGGCGGAAACGTCAGCACCTGGCACTAGCATAAACGTGCTGAGTCGGCCCTCTGCCGGCTTTCACAACGTGGATGAATATGCTGCCTGACCTTGTGTGCACGCGTACGACTCCACTTACAGGCTGCGTTTCCCCAGCTGAAGAGCGCCTAAGCGGCGGCCAGGCTGACAATAAATGACTGCAGGTGAGGTGGCTCCAGCAAAATGGGGCCAGCGGGATAGGGGGCAGGAAGGCGGGAGCGCAGGGGCCCGCGCACGATTGCTGGTCGTCTAGCGCCCAGCGGTGTGGCAGCAGTGCATGCAAGTACCGCCGTGTCCATGGGTGACCGGAGCTGCGGTTGTGGCAACTGAGCAAGTGCGATCACCCTGCACCGATGTGACGCAAACTGCTGAGACCAACCTTCTGTGTGGATGTTCAACATCTCTTTCAACTCGCGCGCTTGCGTGCTGCCTCCCTCCACGCAGGATGGGATCAGGAGCGCGTGGACGCGGCATGGGGGATAGCCACCGGCGGCCACAGCAGGCGTGGAGACGACAGGCCGAAGGACTAGCTAGCTGGGCGCACGGGAGTGATCAATGTTGGCACCCGGCACCCAGGCCAAGGTGGCTGAGGCGGGCGGGTCAGGGCGGCTGATGTGCGCGTGAGCCGAGGGACGGCTGGCATGTCGTCAGTGTTGGCTCGAGGGGTGTTGGATGGACGGGGTTGAGATAGGGAGAGGGAATGACACGTGAGTGGAAGGGTTTAGACAGGCATGGTCTGAAGTTTTGGTCAGCTTGTGAGAGGATTGCTTGGGGCGACAGAGAGCAGCAATGCGGCGTGAGGATGTGAAGCAATGCGTTATCATGCCGTGAAGGACTACCGACGCGCATATAGCGCAGCGGTGCTGGTGCGTCAACTGCGCTATAATTAAGTGCGAAGTGTTGAGCACTGCTCAGGTGGTAGGCAGGGAAGGAAGCGGTAATGTGGGCAAGCCTTGAGGATTGTGGTGGTGGGTACGGCATGGAATCACGGCATGCGCATGTAACCCTGGCTGGACATTTCATATTCATAGGGAGAGGGAATGGCCTCGTGGCTTCCTTGCCGCCATCTCTGGCATTCCCGTGATGATCATCAGGAACAGCCCTCGGGGTAAGACGCCAGGGCGGCCAGGCGCGTTAATGCGCAAAGGCTCGGATTGCAAATGCATCCGACCCTCAGTTACACCTTCACTGCTTCAGTACGCTGCACGTGTGAAATTCACTAGTGTCACCGCTCAAGGCAGGGAGTCCTACGGCCACGCCAACATGCATGTGCATGGTGTCCGTCGGGTGGGGGCTGTGCGCAGCTCCCCAAAGCGCCCCGCCAACTCTGCAGCTCCACCCTTACCAACGGTCAACGTGCAATAGCAGCCGTTCACGGCTTGAGGTCTTGAAGAAGCACACATCATCATGAGTACCGAAGTCCGAAACGCGCGACATTAGTGTTCCTTTAAAGGGCTGCAACTTCGAGCAGGGGTGGCCCACTGGTAGCTCCACAATCACCAGCACACAAGTACAGTCCTGCTCTCAAGCTTCTTAACGCAATCTCGACGCACGCAGCTAATCACTACATCTATCCACCGACCTACCCATCATGGCCCCATGCACTATCACATCATCGTCCTGCAAGTAACCATGCCTGTATCCTCGATAAGTGTACGGTGTGCAACAATCACCAACGGCGCTCTATCACGCCATGTTTTCCCCGGCATCACGTCCGTTCAAGCTGCTACCACCGGCGCCACTGCCGCGCCTACCGAGCTGAAGCTAATGAGGCTGCCGCTGCCGCCCCCAGGCACCAGCCCGCCCGGGGCCGCCGCCGCCGCCACTGCCACTGCTGTCGCCGAAACCAAGCCATGCTGAGCAGGGCCGCCCCGCAGCACTGCGCCACTCCCACACGCACCAGAGCCATAGCCCACAGCCGCTGCCGCCGCCACATCGGCGCCGCCGACGTCGCAGTCTGCCACTCCCAGCTGCGCGCTGCCGGCGCGCTGCGGCGTGTCCAGGTGCGGGCTGTCGGCAACACTGCTGGCGCTGCCACTGCGGCCGGCAGCGCCCAGGCAGCCGTACGCTGCGCCGCCGTCGCTGAAGCACAGCAGCGCCGCCGGCACGTCCGAGGAGCCCACGGCGGCTGCCATGCGCACGTCCAGCGGCACCCCGCCCCACGAGTACGCGTGCTGCGCACCCACCGCGCTCGCCCCCACGCCCGCGCCGCCGCCCGCGCCCGCCGCCGCCGCCGCCACCACGGCTGCCGCCGCCCTGAGCAGCCCGGCGCTCAGCTCCTGGTCATCGCTCCGCTGCGACTGCAGGCGCGGCTGCTGCTGCAGGTGCCGCTCCGTGGGGCCTGGCGGCGCAGGGCCCACACAGCCCGCTGTCGCCGCCTGGACGGCAGGGGCAGCCACTGCCGCTGCCACAGCGGCCGGGACCGGCACCGGCACCGGCGCGGGCATTGGCGCCGGCGCTGCGTCCTCCAGCGGCGCCTCCAGTACAGCCAGTCGCTGCAGCCGCTCAGCCAGACCCACCGTCCGCTGCTCCAGGCTGCTCGCCGCGCCCCCCTGCTGCTTCTGCACGCCTTGCGACTGCTGCAGCTGGTGCAGCTGCTTCTGTGCCTGCTGCTGCTGCTGTGCCTGCTGCTGCTGCTGCTTGTTGCATTGCTGTTTCTGCTGCTGCAGCTGCTGTGTCACCAGCGTGTCGATCACAGGCCGGAAGCTGAGCTGCATCTCGCAGTGCAGCTGCCAGCGCTCAATGGCGGAGCGCAGGTTGTGGTTGGGGCTGGTGTTGAGGCGCCGCAGCGGCACGCCTGCAGCCGCATAAAGAAAGCGGGAGGTGCAGTATGAGGTACAAAATACTGCACCAGAGGAATGACGACTGCTTGAGGGTCACTGCCTGTGCCTGCCAGAGGACACCGGCCACTCGCTATACTGACATGCATGCTGGCATGCAATATAGGCCGGCCACGAAGGGCGGCCCGGTGTTGCTTCTTCAGCCTCACCTGTCCGCGGGCAGAAGCGGTGCCCGGCGGCCCACCACCCCTCCAGCGCCGAGCGATCGTAGCTGTGGCCCGTGTCGTGTAGCAGCACCGGCTCCTGCGCCCCCGGGGGTCCGCGAAGGGCAGGTGTTATTTGTACGTCGTGGGATTGTTAGGTTAGGGTTTGCAAGGCGCCCAAGGCGGCAGCGCTGTGCCCACTCCCATTCCCGCGCCCACTAGCCGCACCCCCCCACACCCTACACCCACACACATACCCACATACACACACACACACACACACACACACACACACACACACACACACACACACACACACACACACACACACACACACACACACACACACACACACACCTGCATGAGGCGATGTGTGAGCGGGCACAGGAACTCCAGCGGCGCGTCGCAGTCGGGGTGCGCGTGATGCGCCCGGACAACGTCCATCAGCACACGCAGGTACTGGGCGTCCTGCTCCGCACGAGCCGCGGCCGCAGCCGTGGCGGCCGTGGCGGCGGCGGCCGCCGACCCCGGCGGCGGCACACCGCCTGCGGCGCTGCGGGCCGCGGGGTGTGGTGGTGGCGGTAGCGGCGGTGCACAGGCGCGGTGTTGGGACTGGGGCTGGGGCTGGAGCTGGGGCTGCTGGGGCTGGGGCTGCTGCTGCAGCTGCGCCGCCACGTACTGCTGCAGCTGCGCCTCCGCCTGCAGCTCCGACAGGGCCTCCTCAAACACCCGCCTGCTCAGCAGCGGCGCCTGCAGGGTGGCCTGCAGCACGCCGCCGCACGCCTCCAGCAGCACGCCCCAGTTGGCAGCCAGCCCGTCCGCCGCCGCGCGGTAGCGGCCCAGCGTGTGGCCGTGCGCGGGCGGCAGGGCGAAGCGCGCGCGCTGCAGCAGCTGCCGCACACTCGCCAGCTCCTCCTGAGCCTCCGCCGGTAGCCACACGCCCCCCGCGCCATTGCCGTTGCCATTCCCGCCAGCGCCAGCGCCACCGCTGCTAAAGCTGCTGCTACTGCCGCTCAGGCTGCCGCTGCTGCCGCTGCTACTGCCGCTGTGTACGGGGGGGCCGCCGCGTGTCTCGTCCTGCAGCCGCGCCAGCGCCAGGTCCAGGCGGCAGGCGGCGGCAGTGAAGCGCGCCAGCACACGGTCGGCGGTGAGGTAGCCCACCAGGCGGCCCTTGCAGGCGGCGTCGCGCAGCGCCTGCAGCAGCGCCGACAACACCGAGTCCACCTCCTGCATAACAGGCGATGTGTGTGTGGGGGGGGGCGGTGGGGGTTGTGTGGGGGCGGTGGTGGGGACAGGCGGTGGTGGTAGTGGTGGTTGTAAATGTGCCGTAAGGGGATGCGGCGAGAGCATGCACAGCGGCGTGCGGTTGCGGGAGTCCGCAATCATGCTGGCTGCACATGTCTTATTTGGGGGCATAGCGACCGCGCAATATCGACGCCACCTCTCGGCGAAGGGCAGCCGAGCGGGGTGGCCGAGAAGCCGCCCTCCTTCGTGCCAAACCTGCCGCAAGCGCCCAGCCGTCCGTCCCGAACCGCATGCAGCAACCCCCTCCACGATGTGCACCTTGAGGGGCCCCCACACACGCACGCCGCGGAGGTAGGGCTCGCAGCCGGAGATGGCGACTTCTAATCGTCGCAGGAGTCGATGCAAGAGTCGGGCCTGTTCAGTGAGTCCACTGACACTCCCACCGCCATGTATATCGTCATCGTTGTTCACTATACTGCCGATCCTCCGGACCAGGTCGTAAATCGACTCGCAAACGTCCGATATGGTCGTCATTGCCCTGCCTCTGCAGCTGCTGCTATGCAGTTGGTAAATTGGACTTGCCCCAGTTATTTGATTTAAATTTGAAGCGAGGAGTGGAAAGTGTGCGAGGTGAAGAGCCCACGGTGACGTCGAGCTACAGACGACGAGGTCGAAACACCCAAAGTTGCGCCCAAGGCTCTTCAGAATCCTACAGTCCTGGTGTGCCCCTTAACAGGAAGTGTTTTGCGCACAGTGCCGGCGATGGCCTTGGTTCGCCCCCGCTTTCCGAATCCACTACTGTCACCGGATCCAAATCAAAATGCCTGCAGCACAGCCGCGGCCCGCAGCTTGCACATTTGTTCCTGAGCATTGCTTAATATTGAACACTGTCGTGTTCCAGGTGCGGGGCAGTTGGGGGGGCGTGTAGCCCCGACAAAAGCACGCATCGACCCTGGACAGGAGGGGGAAGCAGGGGGGAGGCCGGAAGGGCGCAGGTGTCGGGGGAGAGAAGCTACCGCAAAGCAACATTTTGTAGACGTCGCATCTTCTCCGCATGAAAAGGTTATTATAAGCTCGGGCACCGAAGGGGAGCCAAGGCACTAGCCCATGCCTAGGATTTCAGTGGGATGGCACTGACGCACCTGGCAGCGGCTTCGTGCACACCACCGCTGGTGCAAGCCCCGGTGGCGCTTCTCTGCCATTATGTCTCCCTGGAGAGCCCGCACCCCGTCACATAAGACGCGAGTCCGTTGGGGGGGTGAGTGGGCGACTCTTGCAGCAGGCGTTGCTGGCGTGCCCTCAAGAGCGTGCCACTGAGTGTGCAAGCTAGTGAAGCACCCCGAACTGGCATCACTGTGTTGCACAGGAAGAGGTTTGTGTGAGGCCATGAGTGCCGGTTTGCGACGCATAGTAGCTGCCGACGTGCGGATAGCAAATAGCCGGGAGACTCCGGGAGTGGCCGGGGTCGCGCCCATACGACTTCCTCTGGAGGTGCAGAGAACCCGCCCGATTGTGCGCCAGCCTATTTGCAATCTTTATTATGCTGTACATAATTCAGCCTGCCTTGGGCGCATCTCCCGAGGTTGGCGGAGAGACCTAGACCAGCCGCGCTTCTCTACTCGCTCCACATACTCGCCGCGCGACGCCCATCAACCCGCTGTGAACTAAATATAATGACAAAGCTTCCAGGCCTGCCCAACTCGAGCGCGCCTAAGTGTCAACCACAAACTGACGCGCGAGAGGCGCACAAAGCACCGGCGCCTCGAATTCCTGTACGGCACCAGTCGCGGCCACTCGCGCGACCGCGGGTCCGGCCATGCATGTATTTAAGCCCCCGAACACCATCCATACCTATAAACTTTCAACTCCCAGCCACTGCGACTACTTAAGTCCTTACCGCTTCTTGCTCGCTTAACTCCTGTGTGCAACACCCTTAAAATGGCCATGACTCTGTCGACCAAGGCTTTCGCCCAGCGCGGCGTCTCCGCCCGCAAGAACACCGTTCGTGTGTACGCTGCCACTACCAAGGTCAACCCCAAGGTGAGCTCCGACGCGACCTCTTGTGACCACACGCAGCACTCTGCTTCGGCGATGGCGCGCTTTGCCGCCCTACGCTTCTTCTCGCAGGCTGAGCCTCACCTCTTGAATGTATGCCTGACCTTACATTTTTCCTGCCCCCTATGCTGCCTGTCCCAAACAGCTGGCCAGCAAGACCGAGGTGGAGCGCTTCAAGCAGGCGACTGGCCTGCCCGCGCCCGCCATCAACGGCAAGCAGTTCCCCCTCAAGGTGCGCTCGGGTCTGTCATGTCCACGGCTTGCACCGCTGGGCTACCGCAGCCTCTAGACCGATTTTGCGTGCGTGTTCGCGAAAGATCCCGGCTGCCAGGGCGGTAACTCCATTACGTAGGCACCTGTACGATTGCAGCCAGCCAGTGTCAGCCCCCAGCACGCGAGCCTGCGTCCTTACTCACCGTCCCTCCTCTCCCCCTTCCCCGCTCCCTCCTCACAGCTTGGCTTCACCAAGACCAACGAGCTGTTTGTGGGTCGCCTGGCCATGGTGGGCTTCTCCGCCTCGCTGATCGGCGAGATCCTGACCGGCAAGGGCGCGCTGGCCCAGTTTGGCTACGAGACCGGCCTGAACGGCATCGAGGTGGACGGCCTGGTGATTGGCCTCATCGCCTTCAACCTCATCGCCGCCGTACTGCCCACCAGCCAGACCTTCGTGCCCGAGGAGCAGGACACCATCTCCGAGCGCCCCGCCGGCCCGCTGCAGGACCCTCGCATCACGCTGCTGGAGCCCAAGAAGTTCTTTGGCGTCCAGGGCTTCGGCTTCACCAAGGAGAACGAGCTGTTTGTGGGCCGTGCCGCGCAGCTGGGCTTTGCGTTCTCGCTCATCGGCGAGGCCGTGACCGGCAAGGGCGCCTTGGCTCAGTTCGACATCGAGACCGGCCTGTCGCTGCGTGACACCGAGTTCGGCCTGGTGGTGTTCATTCTGTTCCTGCTCTTCGCCGCCATCAACGAGGGCTCCGGCAAGTTCGTGGACGAGGAGTCCGCCTAAACACCCGCTGGCTTGACAACTGGCGTATGCGTGTGTGGGATACTTGTGTTGGGGCTAGACGGTGGACGTGCCCCTTGCGGAGCTTGGCGCTGGCTAGCCCTGCAGCGATGCGTATGGAGTGCATCGATAACCGTGCACGAGTTGGTTCTGTGCATGAGTGCGTGAGAGAGCTTGTCGGGTCGTGTGTGAGTGGAACGTGCCGCACGACACGGGAACTACATTTCATTTCCCCAGCAGCTTGGATGGATGCCAGCTGCGTGGCGGACATTTTGTTTGCTGTGCTAGCGCAGGGTAGAACAGCTATGGTTTCAGTATTGACGTTGCCGCTTAAGGCAGGTGCATTTCAAGCATGCAAGTAGTATGCAAGTATTGACTTTCATGTGCGGCTGTGTGACCCTGGAGAGCTCATTGGCACCCGGGTTATGCCACGCCCCTTGATTGGTTGGGTGCAAGTACAGTACACCCGAGTATCAGGTTACGCACGTTATCACTTGTTAGGCAGGTCGAAAGGGGTAAGAATAATGCGAATTACATATATTGGTACAATGGTGAGAGAGGTGAAATTAAAATGGTGAAATGTGACGCAAGACGTACAACGCGTGCAGAGAGAGCGAGAGATAGAAATGACAAGCGAGGCACGGACTGCAGCCAACGCATGTAAGGCGATCAGTATGCAACACGTTCCTTGAACCGCGGGTCGGGAAGGGGGTTGGAAAGTGCGGGGGCGGACACGGCCAGATCGGTTAGGGGGAAAGGACACCATGGGACCTATGTATGTGTGTGTGTGTGTGTGTGTGTGTGTGTGTGTGTGTGTGTGTGTGTGTGTGTGTGTGTGTGTGTGTGTGTGTTAAAAAACGAAACGAAAGCCCGCCCAATGTGTGTGTGTGTGTGTAACTGCGGTAAACCCTCACCCCACTCATCACTGCTTGCATCCGGGGCTCCGTGGGCCCGCCCATCGCACTGGGGTGACAGGCGTCTGCGCTACTACTGTGCCCAATGCAGGTGTGACCACCCCGCCCATCTTTCAGGGTCTTCCAGGTGTCGCGATGCCTCCACCTGTGGCGCACACTTCCTAAGGCCCCCCGACTGGGCGATAGGGTAGGAGCCGGCGTCCCCTTGCAGGATACAGCACTACATCCGCCGTCACCGGAGGGCACTACTGGAAGGTTGTTGGATCGCCCAGGGAGGTTGACGCGCAGCCAGGTCACAGTACGCACCCATGACCCCCTCCCTGTTGCCTCAGGTTGGTCGCGGGACTGCCCCCCTGGTGGCACGGGCGGACTTAGGTCCATGCAACGTGTGCTGGCTCAAACGACTTACTGTACACACTGGAGGTAGCCGGGAGATGTCAGCGAGTCTTGGACCTTGGACGAGTCTTGAGACTGGCGGATGCTGGTGGACGGGGTCAGTAACGGGGCCGCTGATCAGACGGCTGCCTGACCCTCTAGCTAACCTAATGATCGTAACCCGATGCTCTGGGGCGTGATTCCATCCCGAAGAGTGGGCGAATGTACGTGAGGGGCACAGTACCGTTACACTCTCGGTCGAGGTGTGCACGAAGTAACACACCGTCCAGCACACCGTCCACACCGTCCAGCACACCGTCCAGCAGCACCACCAATCAGCGGCCTGCCGTACACCCTGCCGTACAACGATACGAGAGAGCGCCACCTGCTGCCCACTCCACCAGCTGCGGCTTCCACACGCCTCCAGCTGATGCCTGAGCATCCAGTCAAACATTTGATGTTGATATGGATAGCTAGACTGATGTGTTCATATATTGAGTTTGCTAACATGTAGGCACTGCAGGCATCCTTTCCATCATCCATTTGCACCATGCCCATACAAGACCCACCTCCTGCAAGCACCTGCGCGTCCCCGCCCCCGCGTTACCACCATTGCAATCCCCACGCTGAGCCCACACCATGTGCACTAGTCTGAGGCCGAAGGATTACAAGATCTCAATCAACCCCAGACAAAACTGATGTCGATTGGTACATGCACCGACCGTCATCTGACCGTTTGCTGCCGGAACCAGCGCGCTCTATACACCCAAGCTCTTTAATGCCACCTTGCTGGCTTGCACTGCAATAGCAGGACATTTGACTAAATGATTGCGGTAATACAGGGGGGACAACCCGCATGTGCGGGCGCATACAAGGGGCATCAGATGCGTCCGCAAACCCTCCCGCAAAGCAAGTCCACGCGACTCCTCGCACAGTGAGTCCCAGCTGAGCCTGAACCCGCCGGATCCCCACCGTTTGGATCCGTTTGGACTAAATGCTGCCGCCGTCGCCAGCAGCACTTGCAACAGCAGCGGCTGCCGGGCCACTGCTCTCATGCAGCGCCAACTTGGCCTCCAGCTCAGCAATCTTCTTGTCCTTCTCGGCGATCTCTTCCTTCAGGGCCAACGCCTCTGCCATGACGGAGCCTCCGCGCCTCAGGTCCTTGACGCGCTGCGCCAGCCACTCCTGTGCCGCCTCCTTTGCCGCCGTGTCACCGCGGTGCACCCGGGCCGGCAGGCTGTCGATGTCCTCATCCGGGTACAGGGCCCGGTACAGGCGGTACATCACCTGGTGAGGTGCGGGCCATCCGGCAGGCAGCAGGCAGTGAGACAACAACAGCGAGAGGGGGACAAGACCGTCACGTGGGATGCAGCCGGGTAATTACCCTACTAACCATCAGGCACGGCATGCGTGCATTGCATCAGGACTGCTGGGCACATGCACTGCCGCCACTAGATACGGTAGCATCATCCAGCGACGGTTGGTACGGTAATGCCGCCGACGCCGACGCCGCCACAGCAGCATCAGCTGCATATAGCAGTAAAGCACATACTGCCAAGCGCACCTTGACCATATCTGCAGGCTCCGTGCCACGGGCCAGCATGGGCGCGTGCACGCTGGTGCAGTTGAACAAGCGGAATGACTCCCCAGAGTTCAGCGTAAAGCCCAGCCCACCAGGAGTGCTGGGGCCGCTGCTGCCCGCTGCTGCGGCAGCGCCATCGGCACCGGCAGGTTGGTTCATGGTTGCTGCTGCTGCTCCTGCTGCTGCTCCTGCTGCTGCTCCTGCTGCTGCTCCTGCTGCTGCTGTCGCCTGGATGCACATGAAGTGCCAGTCCTTGGCGTCCGTGAGAACCACATGCACAGGACTCGCTGGGTAGCTGCCGCCGCCGCCGCCGCCGCCTCCACCACTGCCGCCGCCGCCACTGCCACGGGACGCGTTGCTGCGCGCCAGCGCAATGCCAGCGGATAGTGCCTGCACAGGAATGCGGACATCTTAAGTTCGTAGTACCAGACGCAGCCATCTGAATCAGCATTTTATTCATGAGTATACCTAGCTACCCACTCAACAAGCCTCACAGACCTCACACCTGCCACATGTGGGCTGAAGCCACTGACGCTTTGACCTCGACCAACAGAGCAGCCTCGCAGCCGGCCTTCATTCCTTGCTTCAAACCGTGCTTGAGCGCCCTGTTGCGCGCGTGTTCACCGCGCGCTCCCTCCGGCGCACGAACCATCACCAGCTCCACAGGTCCTGCGCTCACACGCTGGTGCGCCTTCAATGGAACTAACTGGCAGCATCTCATAACGAAGTACACCCAACTTGGCCCTCATCACAAGGCCTCACAGCACCCTAGCTGCCAGGCCTGCTTAGCCGCACCCGGAACGGCAAAGGCAAACACACCTGCTGACACGTCGCCTGATACATGCTCCTCAAAGCCGATCACCAGTCGCCCAGCTGCGGAAATCAATGCAGCAGTCGGAACAGGGCCCCGGGTAAACACGAGCGCGGGACCGTGGCACGGCCTTGTGCGAGGCCAAGGCCGTGCCAACGCCTACGTGGCGTGGAAAATCCAAATCTTCACCCTTATGCACACTTGCCGTCGGCCAGAATGTCATCTGGCTGCTCCTCCAGCTCCTCTAGCTCCTCGAAGTCAGCCACGCCCAAAATTAAAGTCCCATGGCGAAGCGAGCTGAGCAGCTGAGCCATAAACAGGTAGCGAGGTTTCTCGCGGCGTTCTGGAGTCATAACATGTTTAAACTGAGTCACAGGCATGCTCAGCATCCGCAAGAAAGCTTCTGCAACGGCGAGTGATGGTCACATCACCCATCACCATCACATCACCCATCACCGTCACATCACCCATCACCGTCACATCACCCATCACCATCACATCACCCATCACCGTCACATCACCCATCACCGTCACATCACCCATCACCGTCACATCACCCATCACCGTCACATCACCGATTCGCCATTCGAGTCACAGGCCCCCCAAGAGCCCATATAGCTTAGCGGCGGACCTGCCAAGGGCTCACCTGCCGCGAGCTCTAGGTCGTCCCCGAGCTCTCCGAGCGCTCGCCGGTCAGGCAAGATGGTTGTAGCGCCGACCTCGGCGTTTTGCACATTTTGCAGAGGAAGAAGCAAAGGAGCGATGGTGCGAAGGTGCGAAGACGCAAAGACGCAAAGGCGCGAAGACGCAAAAAACCACCACAACAAGATAGAAACTGTGTTTGTGGCAGTATCTATAAACAGTGGTGCAAATCAAACAGTGGTCCAAATCAAAGGCTGTTTAAGTGTCGCAGCGATGCCCCAGTGCCCCATGCCCCATGCACCGAACAGTGTAGCCCGCAACCCGGGAACCATTGAGCGCCACCAGGTTCGATGATGGTTCGATGCCCTCGGAGGCCGCATGAGGACCTTCCTTGAGTTCATCTAGATCGGTAGGGAATAGTTCGGGTAAGCTTCCATGGAGCTCCTCGAAATCGAGCAGGGACGTCACTTTGGAGAAACCTCGCGGCTTCTTCCCGGCCGGACTGTCAAGGCCTTCACTAGGTCTCTTTTGTGTTGCCATTCCACAAACATGCTGGAGATGTTTCGGTCTCTGGCCACTTTGGACACTCGGGCTGGCCCCGATGGGCAGATTGTGGGATTGCCACATCTGCTGCGGTTTGTCTCAGTGTTTCAAGGTAGAGTGCTACGCGCAGCTGCCTGGTGCTCGCCACTGCAAACACACTGGGCAGGCTGACCACTGGCGCAGAAAACGGGTATTGAGGGAACAGCCAGCAGGAACCCCAAGTGCGCGGGTTGCGTCACACGCTGGGCATACGCTGCGCATCCAGTACCTCCATCACTCTATGGAGGGGCATTTTACTGCTGCTGGTCACCACACGTCGGTCGGGAGGAGTCGGCACGCGCACTCGCACTGCCAGCAGGAGCGCAACGGCCACGGCAGTGCCGTCCCCACCCGCCCGGTGGCTGCTGCGGACAAGAAAAGTGAGCAAGGGACAAGTGTTCCCCGGTCACGGGAAAAGGGGCTGAGCCCACGCCACGTCCTCCGTCTGAGGCCGAAGTTCCGATACTAGCCTCATCTCCCGGACATAGCCGGGGTCGGTTTACCTGCTGCCTAATTTTCTACATTAGGGAATAGCAAGTTTACGTGGCGCTCGCGGTCAGGGCAGAAGGATGCCCCCCGAACACATTACAACTGTAACGGCCCCCTCAAATTCAAAATTATAATAGCGCTTCGGGCTCGGTCGGCTCCCCACAGCTGTAACAAGCTACCGGCGGTAATCCTGGTTCTGTAGCAAGGAAACCTGTGATGTGCTTGGATGGTGTGGAGTCCTGACACGCGCGCCTTGGTGTGTCGCAAGGCCTGGCGCCTCGTCAGTTGTGGTTATTATGCATGGCCAGATCAAGCAAGGGTCATCCCCAAATAGCGTCCCGTTCTGCAGAAATCTAAATCCCTGACCCGTGAAGCGGCAAAGGGCAAGAGCAAGAGCGCGCTGACGTGCTGTTACTTCACCGGTGATTGCTGGCTGCCAGTAGTTTGCTGACACGCAGTCCTCACGCTCCGGGCGCCCGGCCAGGTGCCCGGCCAGGCGCTATCACGTAGACAGCACACGCCGCTAGTTATCGCATATAGCGAGAGCGCACCTGTGGAGGTGGCGGCGGCGGCGGCGGTGGCGGTGGTGGTGGCGGTGGCGGTGGCGGTGGCGGTGGCGGTGGCGGTGGCGGTGGCGGTGGCGGTGGCGGTGGCGGTGGCGGTGGCGGTGGCGGTGGCGGTGGCGGTGGCGGTGGCGGTGGCGGTGGCGGTGGCGGTGGCGGCGGCGGCGGTGGCGGTGGCGGTGGCGGTGGCGGTGGCGGTGGCGGTGGCGGTGGCGGTGGCGGTGGCGGTGGCGGTGGCGGTGGCGGTTCGTGTTAGTTATTAGAGGCCCCTATGGCACCCAAATAGTGGTTACCATGCCTGCTTATGTACCCTCCTGATGGTAACCGGGCGCAGTCGTCAACTAGACGTAACCATCATACCTTATCTGGAGTAGGTCGGATCGTTACCCCCCTGGTCAACTTCAACCCTGGTACCGTGTAACAGGGCTCGTTAACGTCAACGATTTACACATCGAGAGGGGTAACCCCGCACGTGACAACCGCGGCATCAACACAGTCAGCCCGGGCACCAGTCAGTCTGCAATTTGCCACAGTTTCGTCATTCGACAATGTACTCATCCTTATCCTTAGCCTCATTTAGCCCTCCGGCCATCCAGTGCCGCGGGGCGGCCGCCGAGCTCGCTGCTCCTTTCCTGCCCCGGCGCCCTCCGCCGCCCCGGCGCCCTCTGTCACCTCGGCGCCCCCTGTCACCCCGGCGCCCTCCGCCGCCCCGGCGCCCTCCACCATTGGCGCCCCCTGTCACCCCGGCGCCCTCCGTCAACCCAGCGCCCTCCGCCACCCCGGCACCCTCCACCATTGGCACCTCGCCGTGTGGTGCCGCTGCAGCATCATTGGCAGTGACGGGCTGGCCCACGCCTGCAGAAACAGAAGGTGAACAGCAAAGTGAGAGAGCTGGTGAAAGAGAAATTCTTACGGGTCACATACTCCATACAATGGCACACCCTGCCCCTTGCAGCGCCCCGCCCCACCCCACCTCGCCCTTGCAGCGAACTGCCCCGCCCTTTGCATCCCCTTGCCAAGCTCACTAGTAGGCGGCGTATATGGGAGTGAGTGTAAGGTCTTTGCCTGCATCTGCCTGTAGCAGAGTCATATGAGCATGTGCTCGCGGCAACTTGAGCACCGCGGTATGGTTCACCCAACACCCGCGCTACCGCCAAACGTCTCCCGTGTCCAGGACACACACCAGCGCTTTGCTTTCCTTGTGCTCTTTGACATCAGCGCTGGAGCCCAGCGACAACGCCCGAACCCCGGACCTCCCGATAATCTTCTTTCCCTTGCTGCACATGTGTCACAGTGTGTCACTAAGTGTACGCTCTTGTTGTATCTGTCACTGCTACCCATGTCCTGCTCAATTAAACCCCTCCCGATGTGTGGGGAACCTGGTATCTACTCATTGCATTACAATGCGTTGGCTGCGGCTCGTGGCTCGCTTGCCATTCCTATCCTTCGCTCTCTTGTGCATCCCGTCAGATCCCGTTCTCTCTGCACGCGGCGTGTTCTTGCGTGACCTCTCATCACTTTTTGCTCACATCTCATTTTCGCACCAATTTCATTACGAACCTTTTCGTCCTGCCTACGGAGTTCCAATACACGGTTTACCTAACCTGATACTCGGGTGTACTGTACTTACGCCCAGCCAATCAAGGGTCATCCATGGCATAACCCGGGTGCCAATGAGCTCTCCAGGGTCACACAGCCGCACATGAAAGTCAATACTTGCATACTACTTGCATGCTTTAAATGCACCTGCCTTGAGCGGCAACGTCAATAACGAAACCATAGCTGTTCTACCCTGCGCTAGCACAGCAAACAAAATGTCCGCCACGCAGCTGGCATCCATCCAAGCTGCTGGGGAAATGAAATGTAGTTCCCGTGTCATGCGACACGTTCCACTCACACACGACTCGACAAGCTCTCTCACGCACTCATGCACAGAACCAACTCGTGCACGGTTATCGATGCACTCCATACGCATCGCTGCAGGGCTAGCCAGCGCCAAGCTCCGCAAGGGGCACGCCCGCCATCTAGCCCCAACACAAGTATCCCACACACGCACACGCCAGTTGTCAAGCCAGCGGGTGTTTAGGCGGACTCCTCGTCCACGAACTTGCCGGAGCCCTCGTTGATGGCGGCGAAGAGCAGGAACAGAATGAACACCACCAGGCCGAACTCGGTGTCACGCAGCGACAGGCCGGTCTCGATGTCGAACTGAGCCAGGGCGCCCTTGCCGGTCACGGCCTCGCCGATGAGCGAGAACGCAAAGCCCAGCTGCGCGGCACGGCCCACAAACAGCTCGTTCTCCTTGGTGAAGCCGAAGCCCTGGACGCCAAAGAACTTCTTGGGCTCCAGCAGCGTGATGCGAGGGTCCTGCAGCGGGCCGGCGGGGCGCTCGGAGATGGTGTCCTGCTCCTCGGGCACGAAGGTCTGGCTGGTGGGCAGCACGGCGGCGATGAGGTTGAAGGCGATGAGGCCAATCACCAGGCCGTCCACCTCGATGCCGTTCAGGCCGGTCTCGTAGCCAAACTGGGCCAGCGCGCCTTTGCCGGTCAGGATCTCGCCGATCAGCGAGGCGGAGAAGCCCACCATGGCCAGGCGACCCACAAACAGCTCGTTGGTCTTGGTGAAGCCAAGCTGTGAGGAGGGAGCGGGGGAGGGGGAGAGGAGCGAGGGTAAGTAAGTACAGAAGCTCGCGTGCTAGGGGCTGACACTGGCTGACTGCAATCGTGCAGGTGCCTACGTAGTGAAGTTACCGCCCTGGCAGCCGGGATCTTTCGCGAACACGCATGCAAAATCGGTCTAGAGGTTGCGGTAGCCCAGCGGTGCAAGCCGTGGACATGACAGACCCGAGCGCACCTTGAGGGGGAACTGCTTGCCGTTGATGGCGGGGGCGGGCAGGCCAGTCGCCTGCTTGAAGCGCTCCACCTCGGTCTTGCTGGCCAGCTGTTTGGGACAGGCAGCATAAGAGGCAGGAAACATGTAAGGTCAGGCGTACATTCGCGAGGTGAGGCTCAGTCCGCGAGAAGAAGCGTGGGTCGCCAAGCGCGCCATCGCCGAAGCAGAGTGTTGCGTGTGGTCCCAAGAGGTCGTGCAGGAGCTCACCTTGGGGTTGACCTTGGTCGAAGCGGCGTACACACGAACGGTGTTCTTGCGGGCGGAGACGCCGCGCTGGGCGAAAGCCTTGGTCGACAGAGTCATGGCCATTTTGAAGGGTGTTGCACACAGGAGTTAAGCGAGCAAGAAGCGGTAGGGACTTAAGTAATTGCAGTGACTGTACGTTAAAGTTATATGGATGCGGATGGTGTTCGGGGGCTTAAATATATGCATGGCCGGACCCGCGGTCGCGCGAGTGGCCGCGACTGGTGCCGTACAGGAATTCGAGGCGTCGGTGCTTTGTGCGCCTCTCGCGCGTCAGTTTGTGGTTGACACTTAGGCGCGCTCGAGTTGGGCACACACTTGTTCGGTCTGAAAGCTCTGCAATGTTATTTACTTCACAGCGGGTCGATGGGCATCGCGCGTCGAACGTGCCGCGCTTACAGAAGCGCGGCTGGTCTAGGCCTCTCGCCAGACTCAGGAGATGCGCCCAAGGCAGGCTAAATTGCTGTAACATGCTACACGATTGAAACAGACTTAAGCATGTATGTGAATATGTGCCCGCGACCTTGAGAGGAAGTCGCGCGGTCGCGCCCGCCGTGTCGCACAGTGTCGCAAACCCCTGTCGGCCCCATGGCGTTACAACCCCCGCTTCCATAGTCGGACTTGCACGTAGTAGAGGTGTCCGTTTCAGCGGCACCTGGCGCACCGGAAACGGACTCCTGACTGCAGTGGCCTGACGTGTGCCCTCCTGTGCCTACTCCCATGTGTCGGCCGGCCTGTCACTCACCCTGGGGTGGACGTGCACTGCTTTTCCAGGAACTTGGCCATGCCTCAACAGCAGTTCTGTATCGGGTGTGGACAAAGCTGCACGTATCGAACGTGGCCTACCCCCCAGACCGCCACCTGCCGCCACCAAAATAGTCGCAGGACATGGCGACATGGTGTCGCCTATGCAAGGCGCTTCAGGGAGATTGTATCATTATGTATGCGTGCAGCGCTCCTAACCTTGGGTGGGGCTGGCTACCGGTCGGGGAGCTGCTGGGGGCGTTACTGCCCCCGCGGCAGGCTTCGCGGGGGGAGGAGCGGGGAAACTGGCGAAGGTACCTCCATCCCGCGTCGCCAGCGCAGCACCCTTGTCCTTAGTTGTTTGTGGACTACTTGGTTGTCATCACATACAAACTGTAGGTTATGCGTAAACTGCCGGGGGCGCCTTTTGCCGCTGCAACACCTCCTAAACACCGCTTTTGCATTAGTGTATTTCAGTAGCAAGAAATGCGGAAACTTTTACTGACCATGCCTTGATAGCTTGCATTTGCTAGCTGTGCCCCGACAGCTGGAAGATTTTCCCCGCGAGCTCATACCCGTGCATACGCTCGACATGGCTTCTGCGAAAAAGCTGTCGGACCGGTTCCTCATCGGCGAGGAGCTCGGGCGGGGGGCGTATGGGCAGGTTTACAAGGGGATCGATTACCAGACCGGCGACACGGTGGCCATCAAGCAAATCTCCCTTACAGGGATAGCATCAGATAGCCTGCAGAGCGTCATGGGGGAAATTGACCTGCTCAAAACCCTGAACCACAAGAACATTGTCAAGTACATTGGGTCCTTCAAGACCCGCACGCACCTGTACATCATTCTTGGTGCGTTCCGCCGTCGGTGCATGCAGCGGCCTCTTGGGGGCGGAGGCGTGTGGGTACCGAAGGCTAAGGCCGGAAGCCCCGGGCGCGGGGGCGTAGCGGCGTCCGCGGTGGGGGGAGGGGGCGGGTGGCGGGCCTCTATCTCAGCAGCCCCGGATGCACCCGCACCCGCACCCGCAGCAGCTAGTCCATGCGTGGCGTGCAATCCCCTTGTCCCTGCTTTCTCTCGTCAACACACATGCCTACTCGACCCGCAGAGTTCATGGAGAACGGCTCTCTGGCCAGCATCATCAAGCCAAACAAGTTCGGCACCTTCCCGGAGAGCCTGGTGTCCGTGTACATTGCCCAGGTGGGCTTGCGGGGGCGGCGGTGGGGGCGGGGGCGGGGGTGGCGGCGGGGGCGGGGGGCGGGGAGGCACTAGGGTGGCCATGACTGCGCGCGGTGTAGCAGGACGCGGGCAGTGGCAGTGGCAGTGGCAGGTGTGTGTGTGTGTGTGTGTGTGTGTGTGTGTGTGTGTGTGTGTGTGTGTGTGTGTGTGTGTGTGTGTGTGTGTGCGGGCACCGCAACCGGCGCAGTGCAGTGCTGTGCGGTCATGCCTGGTGGGGGTGGATACGGGAGCGCCCATCTGTTGGTGTGGCCGGCCTGGCCGCTGAGCCGCCGTTCGCTGTCGCCACCCCCTCCCCCCTCCCCCTCCCCCCTTGCCCTCACCCTTGCCCTCATCTCAACCTGTTCATTGGGCTTGGGCATGTGGCTCTCCAAGTCCCAGGCATGGCTAGTTGGCGGTTGGCGGGAGAAACACATGCCCAAGCCCAATGAGCCAACTAGCCATGCCGGAACTCCCACTCTTCCCGTCCCCCCCGCCTCGCCTGCTGTACCCATGTGCCTGGCTACCACTTTGATTCTTCTTAACTAGTCATGACCTTGTTACCCCTCCCCTCCCCTCCCCACCCCACACACACCTACACGCGGCCAGGTGCTTGCGGGTCTGCAGTACCTGCACGAGCAGGGGGTGGTGCACCGCGACATAAAGGGGGCCAACATCCTCACCACCAAGGACGTGAGTGAAGCGGGGAGGGGAGAGGGGGTTTGCAAAGATGGTTGGAGAAGCGGGGGGGAAGGGGCAGATGCGGGGTTGGGGACGGCGGCGTGGGGATGCGGGCGTGGGCTTGCGGTAGGTGGGCTCCGCCTGGGTTCCCGGCTGAGAGCTGTCCCTGGCGGAGGCCCGTGACGTGCCCAGTGCGTGAGCAGGGGGTGGCAGGTTGGGTGGTGGTGGAAGGCGAGGGCTCCGCCCTGCCAGAGCGGAGCGCTGAGGCCGGAAAGGCAGGCGGGGCTAGGTGGGATTAGGCAGGGCTAGGCGGGGCTAGGCAGGGCTAGGTGGGTGACCGGTCTGGCGGGATGCCGGCCGGCGCCGGCCGGCGCCCTGCAATCGTGGGCGGCAGCCGTGCGGCCTTGTGACCTGCAGTGCAATGACCCGTTCGTTAACTTGCTGATGTCTGCTGCTGCGACTTCGGCGCTGTGTGCGCAGGGCCTTGTGAAGCTGGCGGACTTTGGTGTGGCGGCCAAGCTGGGCGAGCTGGAGGAGCGGCGGGACGAGCTGACGGGTGGCGGCGGCGGCGGCGGCGGCGGCGGCGGGCACGGCGTCATGGCGGCGGCGGCGGCGCCCGCGGTGGTGGGCACCCCCTACTGGATGGCACCCGAGGTGCGTGGGGGGTGGGGGTGGGGGCTAACTGTGATCCAATCCCGTAAGGAATCAGTCGCGCTGCAAGGAGAAACTGCAGCCGCACATGCGAGCTCTTGTACATCACCATAGGTAGTCGGGCGGGCTTGGGCAGTGTAGCGGCAGGTGGAAGTAGCAGTCCAGAGCAGTGGGGGTGGGGGCGTGTGTGTGGGTGTGTGTGTGGGTGTGGGTGTGGGTGGATGTGGGTGGGTGTGGGTCGGTGTGGATGTGGGTGTGGGTGGGTGGGCGTGTGTGTGGGGATGTGTGGGTGTGTGGGTGTGGGTGTGGGTCGGTGTGGGTGTGGGTGGGTGGAGAGTTCACGGGGTGCGCGGGCCGGGAAGCGCGGGCCGGGGCGGCCACAGCATTGCCCGCGAGTGCGAGTGCGTGTGCATGTGCGTGCAGGTAGGGCAAGGGCCCCGGCGGAGTGACACAGACCGCAGTCCTTGGGTGCTTGCCTTGCCGTGCGTTCCTCATTGCGTGCCTCTCCGCATTGGCATGGCGACACACCAAGTGCCCGCTTCCCCTGCTGCTTCTTCCTATCCTCCACTACCCCCCCCCCCCCCCTTAATGCGTGTAACCCCCCTGCCCTGCCCTGCCTCCCCCTTTCCCCCGCCTCCCCTCGCCCCCCCGCCCTCAGGTGATTGAGATGACCCAGGTGACCAGCAGCAGCGACATCTGGAGTGTGGGCTGCCTCATCATAGAGCTGCTCACAGGCTACCCGCCCTACTTCGAACTCAACGCCATGAGCGCCATGTTCAGGATCGTGCAGGTGAGGCAGAGGTGGAGCGGGGGTGAGGGGGCCCGTGGGGGGCGAACGGCGGAGTGGCTGGGGGGGGGAGTGGCTGGTGGTGCAAATACCAGCCCAAACCACATTAAACCGCGCTGAACTATTGGAGCACAGGCAGAGGCAAAATATGCAAGCGATAATACTGATGGGAGGCGGACTGGCATTTGTTTGTGTGTGTGTGTGTGTGTGTGTGTGTGTGTGTGTGTGTGTGTGTTTGTGTGTGTGTGTGTGAGGTTAGGCGGGGGTGGTTGGCGGGTGAGTGGGAGGGATGGACGGGTGCAGCGCAGGGCGTGTGCGGTGTGGGGATGATAATTGGGGGGAGGTCACTCGGCGGAGGTTGTGGCGCGGGCCAGCACGCGCCGACCCGAACCGGGCCCACCCTGGGTGGGGTGGGGGTTAACGTTGAACCAATCTCGTAAGGAAACAGTCGCGGCAATGCGGGTCCACCTCCGCCCGACGCCTGACGCCTGCCGCCTCCGCCCACCCACCCGCCGACCCGCCTGCCGTCCCTGCCCTCCCTGCACTTGCCCCTGTGCCGCCTCATCTCGGAACTACGCCCACCTGCCCCTTACCCTGTGCCATCGCGTCGCCTCCCGCCGCCGCCTCCTCCGCAGGACCCCATGCCGCCGCTGCCCGAGGACATCAGCCCTCTGCTGCGGGACTTCCTGGCGCGCTGCTTCATGAAGGTGCGTGGCGTGTGTTTTGAAGAGCAACAGGAAGGAGCAACACGCGTGGTGTGTGTGTCGTTGGGGGGAGCGGGGGCGGAGGGGGGGCAGCGGTTAGGGGAAGGGGGGACCAGGGGAGGGGCGGGAGCTCGTAGTTAGGTATGCAGGAGCACCGCACAGTGACGACGGAGGCGCACGGTTGGCTTCCCGAAACCCCAGCTCGCATGCCTCTTGCCTCGTGTGCTCTTTGTTTCTACAATGCGACACAGCACATCACATCAACTTAACACACCTCACTCGGCACACACACCCCTGTGTATGCTCCAGGACGCCAAGCTGCGCCCCGACGCGCGCACGCTGCTGGGTCACGAGTGGCTGGCGCACAACCGCAAGACGCTGCGAATGTCCTGGCGCCGAGACGCCGGCCAGACCTTCCGCACCCTGGTCGCCACACGCGCCGCCGCCAAGTCCTCAGCCGACGCACACGAGACCATCACCAGCGTGGTCGCCAGGATGATGGCGGCGGCGGATGAGGACGACGGAGGCAGCAGCGTGCGGGCAGCGGCGGCGGGCGGCGCCGCCGCCGCTGCCGCGGCGGCGGCGGCGGCGGCAGGGCCGCTGGGCGCCGGCGCGGCGGCGGGCATGGGCGCGGCAGCGCCGGCAGGGGCAGGGGCTGAGGATGCGGGCGTGGTTGGGGGTGGGGGCGGTGCGGGGGAGGACATGAAGACGTCGCTCCTGGCCGCCGGCACGCCCGCGTCCTCCGCGCCCGAGTACAAGCAACCCGCCGCAGCAACACCACCACCAGCAGTGGCGGCGGCGGCGGCGCCCGGCGGCGGGGCAAGCACGCTGCCGTACGCCGCGGCGGCGGCGGCGGCGCCGCCGCCGCCGCCGCAACAGCCGGTGGCGTCACTGGCGTCGCCGCGGACGTCCGCGGACGTGTCGGCGGTGGCGCCCGGGAGCGGGTACCAGGCCGCGGCCGCGGCCGCGGCCGCGGCGGCGGCGGCAGCCGCTGGCGTGGCTGCCTCGACTGCGGGGGCCGTCGCTGGCGGCGTCGCCGCCGCCGCGTCGCCGCTCGGCGGCCTCATTGCGCGCATGCAGGGCTATGACGGCGCCGGTACGCAGGGCTACGGGGCGGCGGCGGCGGCGGCGGCGGCGCCCGGCGGCTCCTTCATGGCGGATGGCGGCGCCGCCGGCGGCGCGCGGCCGCCGGCCCGTGACCTGGCGGCGTGGAGCGAGGGCGGCGGCCAGTCGTATGCGGGCGACACGCTGGCGGCGCGGCCCTCACTGCGGCACCTGCCACCCGGGCTGGCGGCGGCAGCGGCGGCGGCGGCGGCGGCAGGTGGCGGCGGCAGCTACGGACTGCCGCCGGGCGCGGGCGGGGAGGCGGGTGCGTGTGTGTGTTAGCACGCGCTGCGTGTGTCGCTGTGCCCTGCTCATTCGTTGTCGCCAGACCGGCCGCCGCGGCAAACCGAGCACACCTCCACAACCGTACTCACGCCTGCTGCTCCCCTCCTCTGATCCCCCTCCGCCTGGGACCTGTATCTCGGCTATCACCCCCCTCGTCTTCTTCAACATGCATGGAATCCCCCCTTCCTTGTTCCCACTGCTCTTGCCCTGTTCCCACTGCCCTGACCTCGCCATCCCCACCTTTCCCCCCCTCCCCCCGCCGCCCGCCCCCCCCCCCCAGGCGGTCTGTTCGACGTGCCCGGCTACCCGTACGGCGGGCTGGAGGCGGAGAGCGTGGGCAGCAGCCTCACCAGCCAGGCCACAGAGCTGAGGAGGACGGTGCGTGCCTGTGTGTGTGTGTGTGTGTGTGTGTGTTGTGGGTATGTGTGTTGTGGGTATGCGGGGGCGGTGCGGGGGGCCGTGGCACCGCCACACCACACCTGCAGTGCACTGCGGCGGGACGCCCGGTGTCGGAGCCGGGTGCGGCATGCCCGCATCCGCCGCCACCCTGGCATGTGCTGTACAGACACCGTATCTCGCATGTTTCCTTCCCTTGTGGCCATCAACACACCCACCCACACAGTTGTTTCACACCACACAATGACACATGTTGTCCGCACAAACGTACACACACACACACATGTACACACCTCTACGTCCACAGGTCCGCGACCTGGTGCGCAACCTGCGGCCCGGCACTCGCCAGGACGCAGCCGCCACCAGCTCCGCCCGCGCCGCCACCGCCCTGGAGCAACTCATCTCCTCAGCCGCCGCCAACGCCGCCACAGCCGCCGCGACCGCCGCAGCAGCCGCCAGCGCCGCCGCCGCCGCCGCCGCCGCGGCGGCGCCAGCCAGCGCCGCGGACGGCACCGCCGCCGCCGCGGGCGCCGGCCTCGTCAGCACCGGCTCCGGCAGCGCCGCTGCTACAGCCGCGTCGGCCGCTGCTGCCGCCGCGTCGGCCGCTGCTACAGCCGCTGCTGCCGCCAGCGAGGTCAAGTGGCTGTTCCTTACGGAGGGCGGGGTGCTGGTGCTGCTGGAGCTGTTGGACACAGACAACCAGAAGGTGGGGGAGGGGCGGCGGTGGGTGGGGTTGGCGTGGGGGGGGGAGGGGCTGCAGCGGGCGGGGTTGGCGTTTTGGGGGGGGGTGTAGATACCAGCCCAAACTAAACCGGGGGAAAGGCGTGCCGGCGTGCCGCGTCATGCCATCGCTGGACAAGCTGCTTTATCACCCGCATGTGCCCCGCGCTCTCCTTCCCTGTACTCAAGCACCAACCCCTCACCCCCTTATCCGCCTCACCCCACCCCACCCCACCCACCCCACCCACCCCCTACCCCCTCAACCCCCTGTCCAGGCTGTGGAGGCGGGTCTGGACCTGTTGGGGGCGCTGGTGCGCGATGACGACCGCCTGCTGGAGAGCCTGTGCCTGGTGGGCGCGGTGCCGGCAGTGGCGCGCTTCAGCCAGCAGCCCTGGCCGCTGCCGCTGAGGCTGCGCGCGGCGGCCTTCCTGCACGGCCTGTGCTTCCGCTGCGACACAACCATGCAGGTGGGCGGGTGGAGGGGGGGTTGCATTCATGACTAGTAGGAGGTCAGGACGAGGGTACACACTCGTGATTGGTTGAGGAAGTGGCAGACGGTACTCCGATTTGTACTCCATCGTCCTTCCTCTGCAATCCCCTTCCCGTGAGCCCCACGTCGCGACCGCCGAACTAACCACGCCTGGACCCCCCTCTTCCCCCCTCCCGTCTACCACTTCCTCAACTAATCATGAATGTAACCCTCCCCCAAGATTGCCCCCCATCTACCATTTCTTAGCTAATCATGAATGTAACCCCTCCCCCCCTCCCAGTGCGTCCTGTACCGCTTTTCCAAACATCCTTGCAAACCCCCCCCCCCTCCTCCCCCTCTGCCCCCGACCGGCCGCAGCTGTTCATCGCCGCGGGCGGTCTGAAGCAGCTGTGCGGCATGGTGGCGGACGGCGTGGCGGGTGGCGGCAGCGGGGCGGCGGAGAGCCTGCCGCTCAGTCACGTGGCGGTGCAGTGCCTGCTGCAGGTGCGGCGGGGGGTGTGTAAATACCAGCCCGAACTAAACCAAAACCAACGAAAACGAGCGGAGCACAGGCAGAGGCGTTAGTTGGGGCTTGGGGGGTGGAGGTGCATGGGGGGTGTGGAAAGTAAAACCGAATCCCGCCCAGACGGCGCGCCAGAGCTACTGACGGAAACAATACCGAGCGAGTGAGCGAAGCGGGCCTTATGAAAAAGGGGGGGGGGCTGCGGGGGCCGGGGCCGGGCGGGGCGGCACGGCGGCACAGAGCCCATCCCAAGCAGCAGCCCCACTCCCACCCCAGCATTCGTTAGGCCCAGGCACATAACCCCACCACCCCAACCCCACCACCCCCAACTCCAACCCCACCACCCCCAACCCTCCCAACCCCAACTCCAACCCCACCACCCCAACCCCACCACCCCAACCCCCAACCCCACCCCCACCACCACCACCTCCAGGTGTTCCAGCACTACGCCACGCTGCCGCTCAACTACATGTGCCGCATCGTGGCGCACTGCGGCCTGGTGCCGCGCCTGTACGCACTGTTGAGGGACCTCATAGAGCAGCGCCGCCGCACAGCCGGAACAGCAGCGGCAGCAGGGGCAGCAGCGGCAGGGGCAGCAGCGGCACGGCCGGCAGGGGCGCACACGCCGCAGGGCACGCCGCAGAAGCAGGCTGCTGCAGGCGTGGGTGCGGGAGTGGGTGCGGGAGTGGGTGCGGGAGCGGGGGCAGGAGCGGGGGTGGGGGGCGGAATGGTGGGCTCGAGCTCGGCGGGGGATTTGGTGGGGTCGCCGCCGCGGCCGGACGTGTCAGGGGCGGCGGGAGGAGCAGGAGGAGCGGGAGGAGGTGCGCACCACTCGCGGTCGACGTCCAGTGCGGCTGTGCTGTTTGGTGGGGGTGTGGGCGGCGGGGTGGGGGATGGGTTGGCGGCGGCGACGCGCGGCGCGGGGGCGGCGGCAGCGGCAGCGGGCGGGCAGCGGGCGATGACGCTGCCTGTTGGCGGCGCGCTGGCAGTGGCGGCGGCGGCGGGCGCGGCGAGCATCCCTCTCGGCTCCACCCTGACACACGAGCAGGTGTGCGGGCATGACAGCAATGAAAGCATGCATGGATGGATGAACCTTGTCCTCCTCCCCTCCCATCGCCCATCTCCCCCTCCTCCCCATCCTCCCCCTCTTCCCCATCCCCAACGACGATTCCTTGACTATTCGGACCTGTTTTTTGGGCTCGGGCACAGAATCATCCCCTCTCTCCACCCCTCTCCCCCACACCTCACCCCCCAAATCAGGTCTGCTACCTTCTGGACAAGTGTGTGGAGCTGCTGGTGGTGTTGTCCAACGCGGACGGCGCCGTCAAGGCCTCCATGTGCGGCCACGACTGCCTGCTGCGACACCTGGACTGCCTGGGCAGGTTGCAGCAGCCGCACCTGGTGGACGTGAGTGGCTGGGGGGGGGGGGG
>NC_057004.1:2745656-2799985 GCF_000002595.2 Chlamydomonas reinhardtii | reverse complement strand
CCCCCCACCCCACCCCACCCCTGTTCCCCAACCCCTGCCCCCAACCCCTGCCCCCACCCTTCCCCTGCCTTCCCAGATGCTCCGCTGCCTGCGCAACCTCACCTCCGACCCCGCCGTGCTGCCCGCCATCAAGGACGCCGGAGCCATTGCCTGCCTAGTGCCTTTCCTCGCACACCACCACACACCAGCCGCCTCCGGCGGCGCAGCCGCCGCCGCCGCCGTCGCGCCCGGCCCCGCCGCCGCCGCTGTTGCCTCGGCCCTGGCGGAGCCGGGCCCCAACCCCGGCAACGCGGCGGTGGTGGTTCCCAAGTCGGAGGTGCAGCTGGAGGCGCTGCACGCGCTCTACAACCTGTGCGTGTTCAACAAGCGGGTGCACCTGGAGGCAGCCGCCTCGGCAGGCATCATACACCCGCTCTGCGCCTTCGCGGCGCAGGGCTGCGCGGCAGTCGCCGCCACGCGCGCGCAGCGCGCGGCGCCTGCCGGCGCCGGCGGCGCCGGCTCCGCCGCCGCCGCGGAAGCGGCGGCGGAGCCGCCGCCGGAGGCGGCGGCGGCGCCGGCGGCGCCGCCGGCTGCCGGTTCGCCTGCGGCTCTGTCGGCTGCGGCTGCTCAGTGGCCTGGTGTGCGGGCGGTGGTTGTGCCGCTGCTGCTGGGCATGGTCACGTGCTCCAGCGCCACACGCAACAAGCTGTACGGCAGCCACGGGCTGGACATATTCCTGGCGCTGCTGGCGGACGAGGTGCGTGTGGGGGGGGGGGGAGGGAGGGGAGGGGAGGGAGGGGAGGGGAGCTCGGGTGGGAGTGACGGCACACGAAGGGGTGGCGTTGCAGGGGTGGCGGTGATGGAAGGACGTGCTGAAGTCACCACTCACGTCCGTAATCAGCATGCGGCGCATGTGAGTGCATCCCCGGCCTGCCCTGCGCCGTGCATCCCTACCGCACCCTTGAGCTGGAGCTACCGCGCCCCTCCTCCCGCCGCCTCACTCCTCCTCCACCTCCCCACCCTTCCCCACCCGCCCTCCCCCCCTGCCTCCCCCCACAGGACAGCCGCAGTGTGCTGGGGGTGCTGCAGGCGCTGGACAGCTGGCTGGCGGAGGACCACAGCAGGGTGGAGGTGAGCAGGGGCTGGGAGGAGGGGGGGCAGGGGGGAGGGGAGGAGGCAGGAGGAGGAAGGGGGAAGGAGGAGGAGGTGGAGGAGGAGGCGAGGCGAGGCCGGATGGGGGAGGAGGAGGCGGGTGGCAGGTGGAAGTGAGCAGGGGGGGGGGGAGCAGGGGGAGGAGGAGGAGGGGGAGAGGCAGGAGGGGGGAGGAGGCGGGTGGCAGGAGCAGGCAGGAGGAGGGGCAGGATGCCAGAAAGGGGGCAAGAGGGCGCAAGACGGCGGGTGGGGGGGGGCGGGGACACTGGCTATCGGTGCCGCCAAGACGGTCAGCACACCACGGGCAGCAGGGTGCAGCCGCCACACCGGCGCATGGAACATGGGGAGGGAGGTTGCGCGGGGCTCGGGATGAAGACTCTTCCGCCTTCGTCCCTCCTCCTCCGTGCCAACGCGCTGTGCTCCTCACCGCTCCTCACCGCTCCCCTGCTCCCCTGTCCTCCTGCCCGCCCCCCCCCCCACTTCGTAAACTTAATGCATGTAACCCCTTCCAGGCCCGGCTGACTCAGCGCGACGCGGTGGCGCAGCTGGTGGCGCTGTACGCCCGCAGCATCAGCGCACAGGTGGGCGGGGGGCAGGCAGGCGGGCGGGCAGGCCGGAGGCCGGGGGGTCGGGGCGGGCGGGCAGTCCCCAGCCTGTTGTACGGTAGTCACGCCGCATGCCTGGGACTATTCCCCTCCCTCCCTCCCTCCCCCCCCTCCAGGACATGGCCCAGTCCAAGCTGGAGGCGCTGCGCACCATGCTGGGCCGCTCCTCCAAGCTGGCGGTGGCGCTGGCCATGGGCGGCCTGGTGCCGTGGCTGCTGGCCATGATACAGCACGCCGCGCCCATCAACAGGGTCAAGATCCTGGACATTGTCAGGTGGGGGAGCCGAGTGGGGGCGGCGGGTGGGGGAACCGGGTTGGGCGGCGAGGGGCGGGATGGGAGGGGAGGCGAGAGGCGAGGGAGGATGGAATGGGGCATGGAGCTAGCCACCCATGAAGGCATGAAGGCGGCGGGTGGGGGCGGGGGGAGGGCGAGGGGCAGGTGGAGGGATGGAATGGGAGGGGAGGCGAGGGGCCGGGGGGGGGTGCAGACATTTGGCCCAAACTAAACTTGGCCCAAACTAAACCGAACCCAATGCAAAAGATGGGGGGATGTGAGGGGGCGGGGGATTAGCCGCCCATGAAAGGAGCTTAGGTTGACCGGGAATGGTGCGTGGCCGCTGGACCGGCCGGAACCGTGTTCCTCGAACCCAGGCACATAAACGTGCTACACATGCGATACAACACACGCTGCCACACAACCGCAGCGCAATCCAACCCAACTCCATGAAACCCCTACCCCTACAGGATCCTGTACGAGCACTACCCGCGGCCCAAGGAGTTCATCATGATGTACAAGATCCAGGACGTGCTGGCCATGCTGCTGCGCACGCACGGCCGCGACGCCGACGCCGTCATCCAGCAGGCGCAGCGGCTGCTGTCCGCCTTCGACATCAACGTGCTGCTGTGATGGGGGCGGGCGGCGGTGGGGGTGGCTGGTGGAGTGGGTGGGGGTGCTGCTGGAGTGGGTAGGGTTGAGTATAGGGGTGGGGGTGGGGAGGTGGTGCTGGTGCTGGTGCTATGGGAGGGAGGCAGGGAGGGAGGGCGGGAGGCCACAGTGCACTGTTGCTGTTTGTGCCCGGGACCAACGTGTAAGTCCGAAGTACCAGGGGGGGCCGGAGGACGCGGGGCCGGTGGGGCGGATGGGCGGCTTGGGAGGCTGGGTGCTTGGCGCGGAGTGCTTGGCGGGCGGCGGGGCGGGTGTTGGTGGTGGAGCGGTGTGGTGTGTTGCGAGGCCCGTGCGGCTGAGGCACGGGTTGGGGGCTGTCTGTGTACATGTGCACGGTGTATGTGCACTGCGGTGCGATGTGGTGCCGCGCGAATAAAGAGAAGTAGTGTAAGCCTTGGTGAAGGCACAGGTCGGACAGTACGGTCCATATCCTGTGAGTGGCTTTTGGGGGCGACAGGGGGCGGGGGGCGTGCGTACGTGCATACACGCGGCGGAGAGGCATTGAGGCAAGGCGGGCAAGCAGGCAGCCGTGGTGCGTAGCCGTGGACTCATGGTGATGACCCAACGCATTTTTTGGATGTCGGCTAAAGCGAGGGCCCGCATGGGGGGCACTCTGGTGCTTCCGTCACAGTCGCAGCAGGCTGGCGCGCGCGCGTGGGCGGGCGGGTGGGGGGGGGGGGGCGCCGCGCTTCGCGAGTGTGGCGAATGTTATGAGGTGGGCACGTGCGCGTGTCATGGTGCGCGGTACCATTGCACCCATTGCACGCAGCTTCGTGATTTGTTGGCCAAGGGCTCCGTTATATTCTAGTGTTGTACGTGGTGTTGAGGGAAGCACAAGATAGAGACATTGACACTGCAATCACGGAGTGTATTCTGTTGGTGGTGATTACGTACCGGTATGCACGGTGGCGGCCCGCAGACTGGGGCGTGGGGCCTCCACGAGGCTACACGTTGGTGAAGTGTAGTGTGCCTGTACGTGGCCCTTGACACGGCCGTCGGCAGGAGAGCAACCAGAGCATGCAGCGTGTTCACACCCGGAATCCACCCCATCCCTTCACGGCTTCACCAAACCGTGCACTGTGTCTGCGCGTAAAGCGTGTCTCAGCTGCTACAGTGGGTTAACAAGCAGCGGCTGGGCCAGGAGCTGAACCCACCCACCCCGCGTCAAGCCCCACGTAAGCGCCACACCCATCCCGCGTCAAAGCAAGGGTTACGCGGCAGGCCGGCAGCCTCACGCGTCCAAGCATGGGTACGCGGCACCCATGCCACGGGCTACGGGCAGTAGGGGGCCGTGGCGCCAGGCCTGAAGGGTTGGAGGGGTGCGTGTGCGTGTGTGCGTGTGCGATCCCTGACCAGGTTTATCGACGTGCTTGAAAAACGCAACACAAGCGAACAAGCACGTCTCAAGAGACGTCAAGTACTCGGATTCTCCCGTACTTCTGAGCAGCGCCCTGCGGCCTGACTCGCAGGCCTGTAGTTGGGGCCACAGTTAAGCAGGTACAGCAAGTGGCGGCCATGGTGTGAAGCAGGCGCGGGCGTGCAAGAGGGGAGTGCCGCTTTGAGCCCGTGCCATTATAATGCACGTGGGTCTCAACCCGACGCCAATCAATCGCTGACCGTGCCGCTTGTGGACCCTGCGTCTCTTGCCGGGACTTGTGTATGTAACATATTCATAGCATAACACTAGGAGGCACGGAGCGGCTGGCTCCGCACGGTCAATACATTCGACGACGATCGCTCACGTTGCAAGACTGGTTTACTTTCGTCGTTAGCTGACGTCGGAATCTTTCCTCAATCAAGTTGCCTGCCTTAGCGAGCTCGGTGAGCGAGCAGCGCGACAAGCCGGCCTTAACGCGGGAGACTGTTTTTGAGCTCACAGAAAACTAAGAAACGCCATGTTAATGCTGTGATATACACAGGGCTAAACAGGGTTCCGCACTGAGTCCGGGCTTGGCGGACGGCCAGGCAGCCCGGCAGGTCCATTTCCCAGTGCCTGAAGCCTCGGCTTGGGCTATATAGAAAGGCGACACGCGGGAAATGGCGAACCGCGGCCAAGACTGGAGAGGTGGACCGCCAGCTGGGCGCCAGGAGCAGGACGCTATCACGGACTCCGAATCAGAGGAGTCGGAAGACGCCTCTGGCTCGGATCAGGAGGAGCCAAGCTGGTAAGCTAAAAGCTCGGAACCCGGGGCCTCAGCGCCGCCCCGTTTTCGCGCTAGGGCGTGTCGGAGGCCCTTCTGAGCGTGGCTTTCCGCTGCAGGATCTCATGGTTCTGCAGCCTGCGCGGGAATGAGTTCTTCTGTGAAGTGGACGAGGAGTACATTGAGGATGACTTCAACCTGTCGGGGCTCAGCTCGCAAGTCCCATACTACGAGTACGCGCTAGACATGATTCTCGACAACGAGCCCCCTCACGACGTCATGCTCACCGACCAGCAGCACGAGCTGCTGGAGAGCGCGGCGGAGATGCTGTATGGCCTCATACATGCCAGGTGCGCGCGACCGTCCGCTGACGGTTCGATGGAGGTGCAAGCCCCAGCGTAACGGCTTCCTAGCACATTGGAGGGGGGCATAATGGGGCGGCGTGACTCGCCGGGGTCTGCCAGTCACGAGCACGCGGCTGTGCTGCCACACTTCTGACGAGGTTACCCGCTCGGCGACATCCTGCCTGTTCAGGTACATTGTCACGGCGCGAGGGCTGGCCTGCATGCTGGAGAAGTTTAAGAACTTTGAGTTCGGGCGCTGCCCGCGCTTCCACTGCGAGGGGCAAGCGTGCCTGCCGGTGGGCACCTCGGACGTGCCGGGGCAGTCCACGGTGAAGATCTTCTGCCCCAAGTGCGAGGTGCGTCGATGGGGCGTGGCGGGGGCATGGACAGGGCCGGGCCACCGAACCGAGCTAGCTGCTTGGACTTTGCAGGATGGGTTGTGTTGCAGTGCGGGCAGCGGGATTATGTGTGGCGCCTACGGTGCTGCCGCGCCGCTCTCTGCCCCGAAGCCGCACCCACCCCGCACCGCTGTGCCCACGCCCTCCCTCCCTCCTCACCTCAGGACATCTTCTACCCGCGCTCCGAGTACCAGTGCTCCATCGACGGCGCCTACTACGGCACCACCTTCCCGCACCTGCTGCTCATGACCTACCCCATGTACCGGTGAGAGCGCCCGGGCGGCGCGCGGCGCATAGGCACGCGGGCGTCTTAAAGGAAGCAGGGAGCCGTGTGCTTACACGACTCGCGTGTTCAGGAGCCGTTGGGGGGCATTCCTAAAATGCATAGCCGGGCGGCTGCAGCAGCAATACTGGGTGTGCGGAGCCATCAAAGACGGGTGTGTTGAACGGGCTGTCGCACCTTCCCGCCGCTCCATCCCTGGCATGCCGCAGGCCGCCCAAGAGCAACGATGTTTACGTGCCGCGCATCTTTGGCTTCAAGCTGCACCCCAGCGCCTACGGCAACCGCGAGCCGGCGCCGGCGCGGAATAGCCAGCGGCGGATCGCGTCGGCGCCGCGAGGGGAAGGCGCAGCAGCGGCGGCGGCGGCCGGGGGTGCAGCGGGCGCAGCAGCGGCTGCCGGCGGCAAGGAGGGGCAGGCGAAGGAGGACGACAGCTTGTGAGGTGGCGGCGGCTTGAACCGGGCGGGGCATGGCCTGGTGCAGGGTTGGGGCGATGGGCGTACTGGTGGTGTTAGAGCGGGTTGAACTGGTCAAGGCGGGCGGGGGGCAGGGGGTCCTCTCGGAACGTGTGGGCTGGGGGCTGGCGCGGGGCTAAAACTGTAGGTGGCGGGCGGTCCATGAGGGAACTGCGGCACCGTGTATTGAGCCAGCTCCCAGCTAGGCGTTAGTAATGTGAGTGTGTGCGTTTGTTTTGTGAGTATTGTGATGCTCGCAAGCCGCCTGCATGAAGGATTCGAGCAGCCCACCGGCCGTCGGCACGGGTGCTTGTGGGCGGCTGGAGCTTGGTGAGCGCTTGGCGCTGTGTGGAGCTGCCCGTTGCGCGTCGTTGACGGCGCATGAGAGCGTTTGCCGGCGGTTTGTGGCGTTTTGGCGCAGCACAACGGCATCCGGGTGCGGCGAGGCCGGTGTTGTCGCATGCATAATGCGAATCCGGCGACACTGCGCGAGTGGTCGGTCCCGGCTGGCCTCTGATTCGGATGGGTTCCCGAGCCGCGTACGGTTTGGGCAGATTGTGTCCGAAAACTGGCAGGTCACAGTCGTGAGCACAACAAAGGCGCGCTTGCGACAGGGACAGCATGTCCCGGTTTGTGGCCAAGGGAAGAGGGTAGGAGTATTGGTATGTGGACGGGTATGTGAAAGAATGTGCAGCGCCCGTTGGGTTGGCCAGGCGGCCACGCGTCTCGCGGGTGTGGTGCTGGGGGAAGGCTGATGTACAGGCGGCGCGCGCGTACTGGTCCGGACGTAGCAGTCTCGGTGTGCGGTACAGTACGGTATTGCAGCGGGTTGCCATGTAACCCGGAAGAGTTTCCAGCACGAGGCTCGCCGAGCCCCTTCCTCCGCCGCTGAGCCGTGCCTCCCCCCGGCTGCTGGGCTTTGCGGCACTACCAGCACACGTGTAGGCACCTTGGCTGCGCAGTGGTCCAGAGAGTACACACAACGTTTTTCCCCGCTGTCCTGGAGAGATTGAAAATCAGCGGTTGCGATCTAAAGCGACCTCGCGTGCCCATGCATAACTACATGCCCTTACCATCCACCCAGCGCGGCCGCTGAGGCGACTGTGGCGGCGGCAAGTGCGGCGGGCCGAGGGAAGGTGCGCGTGAAGGAGGAGCGCGGCTCCGAGCCGCTTATTCCCGGCCTGCCGTTCACGATTGAGGAGGTCCGCGGCGGTTGGCCCAATTCGTTGCAGGCTGCCTGCATGTCTGCTCTGGCCTGCACTGCTGGTGAGGGAGGGCGTGTGGGCGTGTGTGGGCACTGGGGCATGCGACGGGCATTGGGTCGGTTGCAGCCTGGCGGCTGGGCGTGTAGGCGGCGGGTGGTTAGCGCGAGGGCGGGTGTCACAGGCTCGCTGGGTAACGGGAGCCTAGGTGACTTGAACCGCAAGCACCGCACGGGCAGGAACGCGGCCTGCTCCACGCGGCACCCATACCAGCATACCGCGACCTCTCCAGTGCTTGATGCCAAAGTCGGCACCAACTGCTATTCCTTCTGTCAACTCACGCCCACGCACGACCACTCCACACGCACGCAGGCGCCCTGATACCGCTGCTGGGTGGCGCCTTCACCACCGACGCGCGCATCCGTGGTGGCGGTGGCGGCCACTCTGGGGCTGCTGGCCTTCGGCCTCATGGGCTCCGTGTTGGGCGGTGCCAAGCCCCTCATCGGGTCCATCCGGGTGCGTGCGTGCTTGTGCCTGGGCGGGTCAGTGGGTGGGCGCACGGCTGTGTGCGGGTTCCAGGGCGGAGGTCGGACTTGGGGCGGAGTTGAGGCGGGGGCGGGGCATAAGCACGCTGTTAAACAGGCAGGGATGGACGGCACACGCGGTAGGTACGGCAGGCATACCGTAGCTTCATGCAGCCCGCCGCAAACAACGAACAAAATGCTGTAGCCGCCGCACCACAGCCTTTACAGCCTTATGTCCGTACAGCCTTGTCTGGGGCCATCCATCCACCTACCGGCCCAGGGGTGCTCGCGCCAGCCAGCTGTGAGTGCACCTGGCTGCGGCTGCACGTTGCGGCCGCTTGGCTGGCCTGGCCCAATGAGTCGGCTCGCTGCCAGCTGCCTCGATGTGCCCCCACCTGCTGCGTCAGCCAGGACGAATGGCTCGCCAGTCGCGCCGCGCAATCTCAGTTACAGTAGTTTGTGTCGCGGTGCGCTTCGTTCTGCGGGCGCCGCGCAATGCCACGCACCGCCACTACCGCGCTCGCTGTCCCCATGCATGCATGTATGTGCCGTACGTATGACAGCGTACGTAGCAGGCTTTTGGACGCATGCACCCCAAAGCCCCTGCCGCCCAGGCGCGGGTCTGCTTGCCTACCGATGTGAACACGCTCAAAGAAAGTACTTGTTAAGGAATCGTGCATTCCGCCCTATATATCTACTGCGGCACAGCACTCCAGCACGTGCCGCGAACCGGGGTGAGGCGGCTCTCACGCCACAGAATTGGCTTTGCTCAACGACTCAATCCATTGGCTTAGCGCAATCAATGCAGTGATGGAAACGCGCATTCCACACCGACCCACAACAAACACGTCGCATGCATGCGTATGTATGGCTGCTTGATGCCCTAGATAGATGCTGCCCCGGCCGCTGGCCCCTCAGCCAGTCACCGTACTTCCGCGTGTCGATCGTGCACCCCCTAGCCTAACGCATCTATCGGTACCTCATCCATCCCACACCTTCCACAACTCTCGCCATGCATCCTCTGATCCGCCCCACACCTCCACTCTTCCCCTTGCCAGCAGAACCTCAACACGTGAGAGCCGGAGCACGCCGGCCCACCCCCACCTCAGTTGCCCCCGTCCTCCTCCTTCCGCCCAGCCATCACGCGCCGCCGGTACACGCGCAGGTCGTCGTGGATGCCCCTCCACTGGGGCAGCGGCACGCGGCGCACCTGCCGCCACTCGGGGTGCTTCCGCGAGTCCAGCTCCCACGTGGCGCCAGTGTTCACCACAGCCACCACCGTGTCACCGCGGTAGGCGGCTAGGCTGGCCTCGCCCATGTCGTGCCGCGCCCAGCACAGCAGCAGCGCGCGGTCGGGGCAGCCGCCGTGGCGCGCCAGGAACTCGGGGCCGTCACACACCTGCACACGCACGTGCGGCACATGGGGCACATGGATGGGGCACATGGATTGGGCACATGGATGGGGCACAAGTCCCGTGCTGGATCACCAGTGGATGGCTGGCGGCATGGTGGCACATTGGATATAGGGCAGCAGAACAGTGCCGGGCGGCGGAACGGAGAAGATGGATCAAAAGTGCAAGTATGTGTGCCTGCTGCTGTGTGCACGTGCGGCTAGCGGTTGTCGCCAGCCGTGCCTCCAGCCGTACGGGACATGACAATCAAGGCACACGCAGCGCATCAAGCAACCCGCTAGCTGCGTAGGCCCGCGTGGCACGCGTGGAGTGACAGCAGGCAGGCAGACTAGCTAGGATGGTAGGCACACACACACACACATGCACACATGCACACACACACGCACACACACACACACGCACACGCTTTGCTGCATCGCATACACTGTCTTTGCGCAACGTTTTCCTTGTGCTCTTTAACACACGCACACACACACACATACACACACACCTGCATGCTCTTGAAATATCGGATCGGCGGCCCCTTCGGCACCTCCGCATCCTCGCCATCTGCTGCTGCCGGCTCCTCGCCGTCCGCTGGCTCCTCTTCGAAGTGGTACTCGGAGTCGTTGTCCACAGCCACCACGTCCACGCCACGCAGCGCCAGCAGCCACGCCCAGTACCCGGTGCCGGCGCCCACCTCCACCACCCGGCCCCCCGACACCTGCGCAATCACCTCCAGCGCCTCTGTGGATGGCACCGCCCACGACATGTAGCGGACCGCTACCCTGTCGCGGATTAGCAGGCCCAGGGCTGCCCGGGCTTGTCGCATCTCATCGCTGGCGCTATCTTCGGGGCTGGTGGCCATAAGGTAGCGCGTCCACGGCTCCCAGTACTGGTGCAGCAGGACGTTCTCGGGCATGCGCGGCTGCGTCAGCCGCGCCAACAGCGCCTCCGGGTCAACCGGCGTGCCATCGTCGTCGTCGTCGTCGTTGGCTGCGGTTGCGGCGGCTGCGGTGGTTGCGGCGGCTGCGGCGGCTGCGGCGGCTGCGGCAGCCTTGCCATCCTCGCCGTCGCGGAAGTCGCTGCTGGTAGCAGCGGCCTGGGGAGAGAGGAGCGGGCGGGGGGGTGCAGGGTCGCGGGCGGCGCATGCACAGTCGTGGCGGGGTGCCGTGTTCTTGTTTGCTGGCGCCGGTGTGGCTGGTGACCCACGCCCGCTAGACACGCCTGCGCATTATTCTGGCTAGGCCGAAGTGCATTGCAGGCCGCGATGCATGGAAGCCCTCTAAGCATGGCGTTCGAGCGGGAGCAAGCGAGCGGGAGGCCGCACCTGGTCGTCGCTGCCGCCGCCGGTCGCGTTTTGAGCCATGCCCCGCCGCGGCTGCTGCAGATTGCTCATCACGCTTGACCCAACAAGGTTATTCCATGTCAGGCAGCTGGACAAGCCACCGCGTGTCGGGCATGCCGGGACCGAAACCTGCTGGCCAAAGCGGCGGCCGCGAGGCGCAGCCGCGGAGCCCAGCCGCAAATATTGCAGCAGCATGACTAGTAAGGACCGCAAATATTGCAGCAGCATGTCTAGCTAGTTGTAAGGACAGCAGGTAGTATGTGCGTGTCGTCAAAAGTAGCAGCAAAGCAAAGGGCGGACCGACTGGTCTCCTGGTGCGTGATCGGGATGCTGCACGACAAACACGCAGGCAGACCAGCCACCCTGTCCTACTTGCAGCGCCCGCACTGGATTGCAGAGTGCGGCTGCACGGCCAGCCAGCCAGGCCGCTGCCGGCGAGATGTAGCAGCTGCGGCCAGGCGCGTGGCTGTGGCCGATGGCACGGAGGCAGCCGCAGCGGCCCCGCCACCCGGATCGCCTGACGCGATCCTCTGCTACGCGCCGTCGCCTCCACGCGCCGCCACCGCCCGCCCCTCGCTCAGGGCAACTGCGGCGGCGGCGGCGGCGGCGTGCATACCCGCTCAATGCCCCCGACCTGCCCCAGCCCTGGTGCAGACACGGGCAGGACAGGACAGTCTCAGCCGGCGCAGCAGCAGATGCAGCGGTCGCTACGCACGGCTGCGGACAAGGGCCAGGCGCCACAGGGCGGGGGCACAACGGCGCCGCGCCTGCAGCCACAGGCTCCTGCAATTACCGGCAGCATCAGCCGCGCGGGTCGAGCACCGGCCCATGGCGCACATCCTGATGAAGCCGCCGCCCTCTCAAACGGCGTCGCGACCCGGCACGTCCGCGGGCCCTGTGGCGGGCTTGCGGGAGCTCCTGCACGTGTTGATGCCTCCTACAGGGGAGGAATAAGAGGCGCACGGCGCTGGCGGCGGCGCCACAGCCGCTGCCCCGCCTTCCGCAACCAGGCACGGTTCGGTCCGCCGTGTGAGGCCACTTGGACGTCGGCGCACCCACATTGGCTGCTCCCTGGCGCAACCGCGGTGGCATGTGAGGAGCCCAATGAAACGCAGCAGCCCGCACACACCCGAAAGGCAGGCACACGCCCAACAAGCAGGCACACGGCTGACGGAGAGGCGCTCGCTCGTTGCATTTAGAAAGCGCACGCACGCTTTCTGCTTGTAGCACGTAGCCTGGCAACTGTGACGCGCACAACTAGACACGCACGTGGCGTGTTCAGGTGCCCTCGGAAACGCGGCTGCCTCAAGTCGACGGCTGCGGCGTTGGGGCTAGCGGGGCCACCAGCCAGCGGCGGCGGCAGCGAGCGTGTCTGTCGCGGGCTCAGCCCTCACCACCAGCAATACCAGAAGCGGCAGCACCAGTAGCCCGTTCGGCCGGGCGGCGGTGACGGCGCTGCGGTAGTCCTACGCCCCGCACATGCAGCAACTGTTCCAGTGGGCGGACGAGGGAGCCTTCCCGCAGCCGCCGCAGGCGTGGCGGACTGTGAACGGCTCTAGCAATGGCAGTGGCAGCCTGAGGTAACGGGGGCAGCGGCAGTGCGGGCCCTGGGGCGGCTGGCGCTGTGATGCCGGTCGTGTCATGAGCTGGGCTCCGGTGCGAGTGTGGACGTCTGTGCTTGCATACCAGGACACTGGCACGAGTACGGGAGAATGGGTTCTATCCAGAACCCATCACGGCACCGACAGGAACGGTCCCGAGACTCCCGACAGGTGCGGTGAGCACTCGAGGGCCCGGTGTCTGAGGCACACAGGCGGAGAAAGTGTAGACCGTGGTGCAGCAGCAACATGTGCGCACGGATTGAGCTCAATGCACGAATATGAACATGTGTAGTTCGAGGGGCGCAAAACATGTCGGCGCAAATCACACGCACTTCAAATCTTACTTTTACTAGTGTGGGCTCAGCGACCCGCGTCGGCTCAAAACTTCAATCTGCTCCGACCTGGCGGCGCCTTTGTCAACGGGCCCACGAATGACAAGCCCTCTGTCAGGGCGGGCCCGGACTTTGCGCTGGTGGGCGCACAAAGGGTGAGCCGGTGCACTCGTCCTGACGTGTGGCAAACTGCAGACTGCAGACCCCGGCATTGACGTGCTTGAAACAACGCAACACGCACAAGCGAACATGACGATGTAGAGCCAAGGCCAGGAAGCTAGCACAAGCAAGAAGAAAAGCGGCAGACTCGACGTGCTGGCCTCTCACTCTCAGTCCCTCACCGACACGTGGCCGGGCAACTGCCACGTGGATCACCTTCATCCACCCTGCCCTGCCGTTGCAAATTGTTTGCCATCTTTTGGGTTCTGGGAATCAGCTGCACCCTGCGGGACTTCAACCTGCCTTGACACCGTCCCATCGCACATCCACCCTCCGTCACACATTCCTGACACCACCGGTCCGGTCCACCCACCCACCCCAGCTCCAGCTCCACCTCCTCACAGCCTCGCACCGTCACCCCCTCTCGTCACCACCTTGATCTTTAGGTGTGCACCACAGCCCCACCCCGACACCCCTGTTCATCCCTCCTCCGACCAAACACCGACATCCTCTACCCTCCGCCCCCCAATCGCGCCTCTTTCCCCCTCCCCACTGCAGCACCTCCACCGCAGCCGCCCTACTGCTACTGCAGCGGCCGCTCTACTGCTACTGCAGCAGCTCCTGCATGCTGCTAATGACGCGGAAGCCGTGCCCCGCCGGCAGCGCCTTGTTGCCGGGCCGCTCCACAAGCACCGCCCGCCAGCCCGCCGCCGCCGCCGCCTGCGCCTCCGCCAGGACGTCGGTGGCGAACAGGATGTCGGAGGGCGAGTCCACCCCCAGCGACAGCGCGATGTTGCTGTAGGAGCCGGCCTCGGTCTTGGCGCCCGAGGTGGTGTCGAAGAAGCCGCACAGGTAGGGGCGCAGGTCGCCCACCTGCGGGGGGTGGTCGGAGGGGGCGGCTTGCAAGGTGAAGACATTGGGAACAGAAATGGAGGGGGAGGCGAGGACAGGGCAGCGTGTGGCTGTGTCAGGAAAGGGAAAGAGGGAGGGGCGCAAGAACGCGGCCCGCATCCAAACGGTAGCTTTGTCCCGGCGGCGGCATGGACGCTGAACCCCCCCCCACCCGCCCTTTCCAACCCCAGTATGCACCTGACCGCGCACAGGCCTCCCCGCACACCCACACTCTCCCACCCGTAACCCAACCGCACCCGCACTCTCCCACCCGCACCTTCCACCCTTCCACCCTCCCAAGCCCCCTCTTGCTCCTCCCACCGTACCTTGGAGTATCCAAAGAACAGGCGCTGCGCCTCTCGGCTGCCGCTGCTGTAGATGTAGGTCTTGACGCCGGCGCTGCGCCACTCCACCAGCGCGTCCGGCACGTCGCGGAACAGCTCGGCCTGCAGCGCGCCGCTGGAGAAGCCGGAGCGCCAGATGTGGCCCTGGCGGGTGGGGAGGGGGGGGTTACATTCATGATTAGTTAAGAAAGTGGTAGACGGTAGACCATCTTGCGGAACATGAAGGCGGAGGGCGAGGGAGGGGGAGGGCGGAGGGGGAGGGCGGAGGGGATGGAGGGCGGGGGCGAATGGGTGGCGAGACACCACTGAAGAAGGGGCGGCCGTGATGCTGCCCCGTACGTACTCCGCCCACATGCACGGTGTTGTGCTCCTCCCGCCGCGCCCAGCGCCGTCGACTGTCGGCCATGGGCCCCACACACAGCGTCTGACGTGTGTGCATACCACACAGGCACACACACACGCTCATCCCGCAGCCCGGCTGTCCTTTCTGGCTATCCCTCCCTCCCCCGTCCCCCTCCCCCTCCCCGCCCCCCCCCACACGCCGCACCTGCAGGTTCTTCAGCGCCGTGACCTTGCGGTCAGCCGCGATGGCCGCCTGCACCCAGCCCGCCACCGCCTCCACCACCGCCGCCTGGCCCGCGCCCGGCTCCGGCACCGCCGCGGCGCCGGCGCGGCCCTCCGCCACGTCGGCGGCGGCCTGTGTGCGGATGAGGTCGATGTCGGCCTGCGTCTCGGCGGCATCGTAGGTGGACTCGAGGAAGGAGCGGCAGTGCTGCCTACGAGGGTTGGGGTTGGGGGTTGGGGTTGGAGCTGGGATGGGAATGGGGTACACTCATGACAAAAGAGGTAAAGTTGTAGCCATGGTGTGGTGGGATGTGGTGGGGTGGGGGTGCGCCTTTACACCCCCGTGTTGGAAGGGCCGTCTCAGCAGAGACCAAGCAATTGTGCTACGGTGTAGTTGGATATGCCTAGTCGCAGCAGGGGCAAGATATAATACCCGTGCAGGGTAGTGCAGGGCAGGCCGGTAGGGTAAGTCCCTACTATGAATGCGGATGTTACAGAGCGGACAGTCCCAGCACCCGAAGACGCCTACTATGCCGTGCATGGAGTTGTACAAAGCGAGGAGTGAGGCAAGGGCCGCCCTCACGCAATCTGGTGCCGCATGCCCCAGACGCCCTGCACCTCAACAGTTGCATTCTCGGAGCACTGATTGCAAAGTGCGCGTGCTGGGGCCGGGGGCCGGGGCCAGCCCGCGCTGTCTGCAACCACACTGCGCGCGCCAGTGGGAGGCGCGTGTCGCCCAGGGCCGGGGGACCTCCACCCAGGCAATCAGTACCGGGTTGCTGACGGCCTGTGGCGCAACCCGCGTCTCGCTGCAACTGAAACTGCGGCTCACGCTATCTTATATTTCACTTCAAACCTTATGGACCCAGCCCCACCCGCCCCGACCCTCCAAACCTTGCCGCCCCTCACCCCCTGTCATACATTCACTCCCTCCGCCTCGGACGGCCACTCCCCCCTACCTTTGTACCTGGCTACGACTTCACTTCGTAAACTTAATGCATGTAACCCCCCCCCCCCCGCGCGGGCCGCACCACTCACTGCGCGTAGGGGAACATGACGTCGGCCACGTAGCTGATGGGCGCCACAGTGCCCTCGATGTCCAGCACCACGGCGGCAGGCAGCCTGGGTGGGGGTTGCAAGGATGTGTGGGGGTAGGGTGGGGTGACTCGGCAGCAAAGCCCGGAAAACCCGTTCCATTGACGCCATATGACCGCCACCCTGCCAACCCCACCCCCGGGACCCCACCCCACATTACTCCCACCGCCACCCTCCCCGCCCCCAGTAGCGCCACTGCCACTCTGCCGCACTGCACTCACGCCGCGTGCCGGGTCTTGGCCTTCTTGGCGGCCGGCTCCGACGCGTGGCCGTTGGAACCGTTGGCGGCGGCGGCGGCGGCGTCAGCGAAGTTGGGCGGCGGCGGGCGGCGGTAGTCCAGCCCCATTCCGTGCATGCGCACTGCTGCCTCAAACAGGTAGTCGTAGCACTCGGCCTGCGTCTTGGCCTGGATCCAGTCCTTGCCCCACACGTACACACCTGGTGGGTTTGGGGGGTAGCCATCCATGGGATGGTGTGTATCAAATATGAAGTGAAGTGCCGACGGGGAGGGGGGTGGGGGATACGGGGAAGGGAGGGGCAGGGGAGGGCGTGGGGAGGTTTGGTATGCGTGACCACGTACAGCTCGCAACCAGACTGCCCACCCCCTGTTCATCCACACGCCTTGGCCCTCCATTGCCACCCGGCGCCTGCTGCCGACCCCCCCCCCCCAGTTTGGGCTGGTATCTACAAAACCCCCCCACCAGATGAAGGTTAAGCTCAAACCTCCTCCTCACTTTGGCATGTACTGGGTTGGAATTAACCTTCCCTTTGACCTGTTAACCCCGTTGACCCACACGCCCTGCCCCTCCATTGCCACCTGCCGCCTGCTACCGCCCCCCCACCACCCCCTCCCCCACCCCCCCCTCCCCCACCCCCCCTCCCCCCCCCCCTCTTCGCCTCACCGTGCCTGCGCACCAGCACCGCGTTGGCCTGCGGGTAGTCGGCGATGGCCTGTCGCAGGCGGTCGGTGAGCTCGCACTCGCGCGCCGTGTTCTCAATCACCGGCACCACACACTTGCCGTAGAAGCCGTGGCCCTCAATGCCCTGAGGAGGCAGGGGGGGAACAGGGCGCGGTCGCGGCGTGTGGGTGCTGGCGGGTGTGTATGTGTGGGTGTGTGCATGTAGGTGCGGGTGCAGACCGCACGCCCGCCGGACTGCCGCCGCGATGCGACCAGACCACGCCGAACTCCCTCCGAGCCCCCCACCCCCATAACTCCTTCCGAGTACCGGGCTGGCTGTGCGCATGCGCTTGCCTCACACACCGGTACCCGCCTCGCCACCCACGCACCCCTCTCGCCCTGTCTGGCCGCATCTTCCTCCCCCGCCAACCCTTCCACCGAGCTCCCCTCCCCCACCAGCCGCCCAACTCCACCCAGGCTTCAAACCCAGCTTCAGTCCGCCGTTGTGCGCCTCGGCTTGACAAGGAACACGCGGCTATCTCTCCCTCCCCGCAGCCCCAGTTTGCTTCTTACCCTCACTGCTCACGCGCATGGTTGCAAAAAGCGCCCAGCTCCCCCCCCCCGCCCCCTCCCGGCCCCCCGGAACGCCCCGCTCTGTGCCCCGGCCCCCGCGCCGCCCCCTCCCCCCACCTTGATCATCTCCACGTGTGTGATCACGAACTCGGATGCGGCCGGGTCCAGCATGGTGGCCAGCACCGCGTTCATGGAGTGGCTGTGAATCACGGCGCCCGCACCGCGCAGCTCGTAGGCCTGGGGGGGGGGAGGGGAGGGAGGAGGGAGGAGGGCAGGAGGGAGGGGGGGAGGGAGGTGTGGAAAGAGGGAGGGGAGGGAGGGGGGGACGAGGGGGGAGGAGGGTCGCAAGCATGTCCCTGGAGCGTGGCGCGGCGGCACAGCACGGGCGGCGCTGTGTTAAAGAGCACAAGGAAAACATTGCGCACGGGCGGCGCTGTGTGTGTTGGAGTCGCTTGTGATGAGACAGCGGCGCGCGAGAGACAGGGGAGACAGCGCGAGGGCAGGCGGGGGCGCGGGCGGCACCGGACCGCACCTACGCGCTACGGAGGTCCGCAAGGCAGTAGCAGCCACCCGTGACCCACACCCTTCCAACCCTGGCATCCACTCTCTGTCGCCCTGCCTGTTCCCCCGGCACACGCGTGGCCCGCTTGCCCACGCACCGCCATGAAGAGCGAGGAGCACTCGCTCAGCTTGGGCGGCCGGTTGGGCGGGGGCTTGGCTGCGGGCGTGTGGATGATGTCGCCCTTGCTGTCCAGCACAAACATGTCGTCCGGCTGCATGCGCTCCTTCTGCACGCCCGACGGCGCCATCACAATTTCGTCGCCAGCCTTAACGGAAATGCCACCGCCAGTGCCCGACACCCAGCCCTGGTCGTAGAAGAGCCGGCATAGCTCGCAGATGAGCGTCTTGGCCTCGTCAACTGAAATGCCGTTTGATGACATATTCGTGGTCGCTAGGTTCTGGATGTGTAGGTTATTATATATGGGTCGCGAGCGCGGGTCGAGTAGTGCGCGGATTGTGCCAGTTGTTGGCGGCGAGTGGAGCCTGGTCCAGACGCTGGCAGCTCTAAAGTAGCTGCAAGGTAGGCGACGCGCTATGAGTGCGAGCATAAAAGCGAGTTATGGCGCGTGGGCGTGGGAGTTCGCTGCCCTCGACCTGGCACGGCACATTGTGGGGAGGCCAGGCACGCAGGCCTCGCAACTTGTGCCCTTGCAATTTTCCTTGCCCCCAACCGCGTCCCATCCATATCTTGGGGAATTCTTGTGCCTAGCCTGATTGGCCTAGCTGCCTCCAGCAGGCACGCGCCCCCCCTCACCCAGTCCCACTTCGAGCAGCGAGGCGCAATAGTTTCCCACGTGCATGCACGAAGCTGACCGAGAAACGTAACCTCGCGATTGCCTGTAAAGTAGGGCTCCTTGAAGTTCCTGTTGTATGCTGCGCTAGCAGAAAGCGGCCTATGCGTGATGCCCCGTTCTCTAAACCCTTCAGGGCAGTTGCCCCGAGCGGTTGAGCCCGGGTCAGCACATTTCATGGAAGCGGCCCACTCCGTCCTTCCCTCTGTGCATCCTGTTTAGTGCTGAAGAGTGTTGGCTGATGCGGTCTGGGTAAGGGCGGGGGGAAATGGTAGGGGTTTAAAGCGGCAGAAGAACCTTGGCACGCGGCATGGGGGCACCAATCGCCAAGGGAGGGGCCCGCACAAGTGCGTGAGCGTTGCCACAACCCAATCCTGCAGTTTTTTCTCGCGAAATTCAACAAAATGGCAGCTAGCATGGCCGCTACTCAGCAGCGCCTGGCGCTTGGCGCCAAGCAGGCGACCTTCGGCCCTGCCGTGGCGCCCCGCTCGGCCAAGGCTAACGCCAGCGCCAAGCGCTTCAACGGCCTGGTTGCTGAGGCCATGTCGAGCTGCATCCCGGTGGTCTCCAGCTCGCGCCGGTGAGCTCAAAAGTGCAAGGCTAGGTCAGCATTTTGGGTTCGAGCTCGAGCTAGCGCGTTGATCTTACGGCATCGCCTCGCAGGACTGCTGCGGCTCGCGCGCCGCTGCCTGCTCGCTCGTCGGTCGTGGCCCAGGCCACCGCGGACGGCAAGTTCGACTATGATCTTGTTATCATCGGCTGCGGCGTCGGTGGCCACGGTGCCGCTCTGCACGCTGTGGAGTGCGTAAGTAACACTAGGAAGATTGACCGCTTTATTCGGGCAGGGAGCTACAATTGAGCGTTGATAGCCCTGGCGCGTGTAACGCTTTCGTGTGCAAGGATAGGGCAAGCGCGAGCGTGTGCAACCATGGCAGGTTGGGACTTCTAGGTCCAAGACTGGCTACCAGGCGCTTGCGTTTGTGTCTTTCTAGGACGTGGCGAACCCGGGTGCACCAGCGCACAATTCGTGGTCCGCATGCGGACGCGCCTCGCAGCCGTTGGGCACCTGTGGCGGGCTCACCATGCGTAAATGTCTGTAGGAACACGCATGCTCGATGTGGGTTGCGCTCGTGGCCGCCCAGCCCCCCGCTGCGCATTCACAACACCCCTTCGCGAGCCTCTCTCGCGCCCCCAAACCCATCGCCCCGCCCCTCCTGGCGTCTCCCTCGCTGCTCCCCACAGGGCCTGAAGGTGGCTGTGATTGAGGGCCACGACATCGGCGGCACCTGCGTCAACCGCGGCTGCGTGCCCAGCAAGGCGCTGCTGGCGGCCTCGGGCCGGGTGCGCGAGATGCGCGACAAGGCGCACCTCAGCGCCATGGGCGTGCAGGTGGGCGGGGGCTGGGGGCGGGGTGATGGTGGGGTATGGGAATGGGGGGCGGGGTGTGGGGGCGTGGGAATTGGGTGGACGGGGGGAGATAGGGGCCGTGTTGTCGGGTGTGGAGTTGGGTGGGGTGGAGGTAGGGCGGGGGTGGTGCGGGGGTGGAGGCGGCTGTGCGTACTTTTTAGAGAGCAAGGGGAGGGGAACTGAGGGGTTCCGCCTGGTGACGTTGGGGGGGTTGGGCAGCGGTGTGGCAGATGTAGGGAGAAGCCAAGCGTGGCAGGTGGGGTGGGGCGCCAGGGAAGGCAGCTGCAGCAGTGGAGATGGCTGCGTGCCCGGCGGCGGAGGGAGCAGACCAGGTGCCGTGGTGCCGCTCCTGGATGCTCGGGGCGGCACCTCGCCGACTGCAAGTTGGCGGGGCAGCAGCAGCGCCGGCAGCAGCAGCAGCAGCAGCAGCAGCAGCAAGGACGCCTTGGCCTCTGGCCCAGCAGCGGAGGGCGGCAACAGCGTGTCAGCTCACCTCTCTAGCAGCGGCGTTCCCTTTTTATCGGGGCAGGGGGAGGGTCCTGTGTTTTCCAACCCCAGGTGTGGGGGCGGCAGCCGAAGCGCCGCGCCGCGAGTTGCACAGCGGGGCGGCGCACGGGCGCGGCCACTCCCCCCACTCACCCCCATCCACCATCCAGCACTTTGTCATCTCCATGGTGCACTTCCACCCGCCCCAACCATCTTCGCAACCCCTGCTGTGTCCGCCTGCTGCCCCGCCCCCGCCGTCACCTGTTATATAACCAGGAATGTACCCCCCCCCCCGCCCCGCCCGCTCAGGTGGGCGCCGTGTCGTTCGACCGCGCCGGTGTGGCGGCGCACGCCAAGGACCTGGCCAGCAACATCCAGGGCAACCTGAAGCGCTCGCTGGAGAGCATCGGCGTGGTGGGTGCGGCGGCGGAGTGGTTGGGGGGGGGAATGGTTGGGGGAGTGGGGCACGGGGGAGGAAGGTGGTGGGTAGCGGGGCTGGAAGATTGTTGTTGGAACGGGGTCTGGAGGGCGCCACGAGGCGGCTGGGCGTGGCGACCGGGCTTGGCGGCGCCGCCCCACCGTACTAATACAAGTGCCGGCAACATGCAGCCGGCCCCTGCCACCACCGACCGCGGGCACCGGTGTAATATCCCAGCCCCCACCCGCCCCCCCACACAAACCTCACCTGGCCCCCCCTCGGCCCGCCCTGCCCTTCCTCTCCTCGCACCCGCCCCCCCACCTACCCCCACACACAGGACATCCTGACCGGCCAGGCCAAGTTCGTGGGCCCCCAGAAGGTGCGCTACGGCCTGCCCGGCCGCGTGGACATTGGCGGCGAGGTGACCGCCCGCGACATCATCATCGCCACCGGCTCCGTGCCCTTCGTGCCGCCGGGTGAGCAGGGCAGAGGAGGGAAGGGGAGGGCAGAAGGGAGGGGGGAGGCAGGGAGGGCGGAGGAACTATGCAAAGGAAAAGGAGGCGGCGGACGCCTCGCACTGGAGGACGCGAGGCAGTGGGGACTGAGGGACTGGGGGAACGGGCACGGGGGAAGCGCGGGATCGGAGGCGCGACGGGGGAAGCGGGCCACGGCTGTGGGAAGGGGCAAGGGGCATGCTGGGCTGCAGCTAGACGACCGCCGGCGCCCCCCTCCCACATTCCGCCATCCCGTCTCTCTCCTTTCCCCACCTGTGTTACCGGCTGTACCTTCTGTTGCACCTCTCCTCCCTAACTCCTCTCAATCCCCAACCCCAATGCCCTTACTTTTGCCCCTGCCCAATGCCATTGCCCTAACCCCGCACCCTTCCCTCCCTCCCTCCCTGCCCCCCTCCCTCCTTTTAGGCATCCCCATTGACGGCAAGACCGTGTTCACCTCTGACCACGCGCTCAAGCTGGAGTGGCTGCCCAACTGGATCGCCATCATCGGCTCGGGCTACATCGGACTGGAGTTCAGCGACGTGTACACGGCCCTGGGCACAGAGGTCACCTTCATCGAGGTGAGCGGAGGAGCGGCGGGAGGCGGGGCGTATTTTTTTGGGGGGGGAAACTGTAGATACCAGCCCAAACTAAACCAAACCCAATGCAATGGAGCGAGGAGGAGAGCGTGGCCGATGCTGGACAACGGAGTGGCACGGGGGCTTGGGGAGGGGGGGGGACAGCCGTAATTGGGTAGATGGAATGAGTACAGCACAAGGGGAGCGGGAGGGAGGGGCGAGCCGTGTGGGCGGGGAAGGGCGCGGCTGTATGGGGCTGGGTGGGTGGGTGGAGGGCGACAAGGCGCGCGCCGGGAGTGCTCGGGGATGATAGGTTGGTGGGGTGCCAGTGCGGCGTGTAGGCGCCACGTGTCGGACCCCGTCAAACTACACTTGTACCAACGCCGCCGTCTGCATGTAACGCATTGCCATGCCGCTACCGCCCCACGAACGCAACCCCTCCACCCAGTCCAGCCCCTCAACCTCAACCTCCTCTGCCCACCTTGTCCTGATCCCTCCCACCCCACCCTCCCCCTAACCCCCTAACCTCCAGGCCGTGGACAACCTGATGCCGGGCTTTGACCGCGAGATCGCCCGCCTGGCGCAGCGCCTGCTCATCAACGGCCGCCCCATTGACTACCACACCGGGGTCATCGCCTCCAAGGTCACCCCCGGCGTGCCGGGTGGGTGTGGGGTGGAGCGGTGGATGGGGCGGGGTTGGGAGGGTTAACGTTGAACCAATCCCGTAAGGAAACAGTCGCGCGGCAAGGAGAACTGCAGCTGCATAAGCGAGTCGTTGTACATCACCGTGTGTAGTCGGGCGGGCTTGGGCAGTGGGAGGGGTTTGGGGGGGAGGAGGAGGTGGGGCGAAGATTGGGACCGGCAGCGGCCGTTCAAGGGGTTTGACACGTGGCTGTGGGGCCCCCACCCAACATGTCAGCCTACCCCTCTTCCGCCATCCCCCCCCCCACCTCCGTGACGCCACACTTCCTACCCACCTCTCCACCCCCCCGTCCCGCTGCGCCCATTGCTCCAACCCCACAACCCCACGTCTCCCTACACAACCCCATAAACCCTATACTCTCCCCCCTGCCGCACAGGAGTGAAGCCGGTTGTGATTGAGCTGACCGACTTCAAGACCAAGGAGAAGGTGGACGAGATCGAGGTTGACGCCGTGCTGGTCGCCACCGGCCGCGCCCCCTACACCAACGGCCTCAACCTGCCCGCCATCGGCTCCGCCACCGACCGCCGCGGCTTCGTGCCCGTCAACGAGAAGATGCAGGTGCGCGTGGGTACACACACGGTGTCCGCCTATCCCTCCCCTTTTGTTTGACTCATCTTAGTGCTCGTGACTCATGAGTGAATGCCTCCTCCCCCGGCCACCCCCCCCCGCAAAGGTCCTGGACACCGCCGGCAAGGTGGTGCCGCACGTGTACTGCATCGGCGACGCCAACGGCAAGTACATGCTGGCGCACGCCGCCTCGGCGCAGGTGAGCAGCAGCAGGGGGGGCTGGGGTTGGTGGGTGGACAGCGGACAGGGCGCAGAAAGGGCTGGGGGAGGACTCGCGTGCGACGTCCGGACGGGTGGAGAGGGCTGCAAACAGCAGCCGCGGCCTTTCCCACACCCGCGGCACGCTCCTCACCCCTCCTCCCCTCCTCCTCTCCCCATTATGCCTGGCTACAACTCCGCTTCTCCTTAGTGAAGCATGAAAATAACCCCTCCTCCCCATTCCCCTCCCCTCCTCCCCTTCGCCCCCTCTCACCCCGTCCACCCCCTACACAGGGCATCTCCGCCGTGGAGAACATCTGCGGCCGCCCGCACGTGGTGAACCACCTGTCGGTGCCCGCCGCCTGCTTCACGCACCCCGAGGTGTCGTTTGTGGGCGTGACGCAGGAGCGCGCCGAGGAGCTGGCCAAGGAGCAGGGCTTCAAGCTGGGCGTGAGCAAGACCAGCTTCAAGGGCAACTCCAAGGTGGGGGGAGGTGTAGGAAGGGCAGGGGAGAGGGAGACGGGGGTGGCGCGAGTGGGTACCTGGGTGGGAAAAGGCCCGCGGCTAGCTGGGTGGGAAGAGGCCCGCGGCTGGGCTGGGCGGGGGCTGGGATACGATGGGGATGGGCTGGGCGGAGTGGGTCTGCTGCCCTTCCCTCGCTCGCTGTACCCTGGCGCTCCTCTCCCCTGACCGCGCCCCTCCGCCTCCGCCCTCCTGCCATCCCCCCCTTCATCAGGCTCTGGCTGAGAAGGAGGGCGACGGCATGGCCAAGATGCTGTACCGCAAGGACACGGGCGAGATCCTGGGCGTGCACATCATCGGCCTGCACGCCGCGGACCTCATCCACGAGGCCTCCAACGCCATCGCCACCGGGCAGCGCGTGCAGGTGCGAGGGTGAAGAGGGGGTGGGGTAGAGGGGGTGGTTGTAGATACCAGCCCAAACTAAACCAAACCCAATGCAAGAGAGCGAGGAGGAGAGCGTGGTCGATGCTTGACAACGGAGTGGCACGCGACAGTAGTCCCCATTCCCGAAATGCACCGAGTTCCCAGGTTCCCAGCGAAACATCCCGCAAACCGGAGGCGATGAGCTCGTCGGTCTTGTGCATGTGGGCGGTGCTGACGGTAGCCGCCGTCGAAATGCCACCCAGGCTCAAACACACACACGCACGTTCTAACTAGCAATGCAGACTAGGCACACGTTGAATACCCACCTAGAAGACATCAAGGGTGGGTGGACGAGTGAGCTGGGGGGGGGGAGATGGGGGGGGCGAGGGGTGTGGAAGGGGGCCAAGGACACGGGGGTGCGAGGCTGGGTGGCACCGGAATCTGTGGTCTCGCACTGCAAGTAGTGGTGAAAGGTGCACGGCAGTTGGTTTGGCCGTTTGGGAAACACCATGCTCACAATCCCACCTCGCTACCTCTTCGCCCCCCGCCCGGCCCCCCAGGACATCAAGTTCTGCGTGCACGCGCACCCCACCCTGTCCGAGGTGCTGGACGAGCTGTTCAAGGGCGCGCACGTGGAGGGACCCGCCGCCGCCGGCAACGGCGCCGCCAAGGCCGCCGCCGCGCCCAAGGCCGCCGTGGCCGCGGCCTGAAGGCCCGAGCCTCCGGCGGTGGCCGCCGCCGCTGATGCCGTCGTCGCCGACACCAACACCGAGACCGAAACCTCTAGCGTTGTGGATGCGGAGGAGGGGCAGCGGGAGCAGGGAGAGGCGCCGGCGGCGGCGGTGGTGTGGGCGGCGGCGGCTCTTGCGGGGTCGGAGACGGAGGGTGTGGCAGCAGAGGCTACGCACCGCCGGGAGGGCCTTGAGGACGCAGATGCAGATTGTGTGGGGGACGTCAGCGGCAGCAACAGCAGCGGCAGCAGGGGTGCTGGGGAGCAGGGGGACGCAGTTGGTGTTGAAAACGTGATCGCGGGGGGTGTTGGGGAAGAAGTTGAGGAGGGCGCCGGCGAGGTGCGGACGGCGCCGCCCGGCAGCAGCACGGTGCCGGAGCGCGCCGGCGCTGAGGCCGCCGCTGAGGAGGAGGAGCAGGGCAGCAGCGGCGGCGGCGGCGGCGACAATGTTGCGGCAGCAGCGGCGGCAGCAGCGGGCGCCGCGGCGCCGTCAGCGGGCGGCGGCGACGCCGATCTGTCGGTGCGCCTGGAGGTCAGCTTTGACCCGGTGCCGCCGGGCGCCGCGGCGGCGGCAGCTGAGGTCGTGGCTGCCGCGGCGGAGGCCATCGTGGAGGCAGAGGCGCCCAAGGTGGTGGCGCTGGCGCCGCCGGCGCCGCCGCCTCTTGCGCCGCCAGTTCCGGCAGTTGAGAAGGACCTGCCCGTGGAGCTGAGGCCGCAGGGGCTGGACGCAGTGGCGGCGGCGGTGGGCCCGCTGCCGCCGACCGCCGCCGCCGCCGTCACCTCGGCCGGCAGCGGCAAGCGGCAGAAGCGCGGCAAGAAGGCGCAGCGGCAGGGCGCGGTGGCGCCGGCGGCGCAGGTGGCGGTGGCGGTGGCGCCGGCGGCAGTGGAGGCAGCCGCAGCCAGGCCGCCGGCTCCGGACAAGGAACTGCTCGTGGCCGTGAGCATTACGGAGCTGCCGCCGGGGGCGTCGCCGCCGCCGGCGTCCGTTGCGATGGCCGCGGCGGTGCTGGCGCCGCCGCTGCCCGCGGTGGCCGCGGCTGCTGCTGCTCCGACGCCTGCCAGCGAGGGGGAGGCGGTGCAGCGGGCTCAGGACGAGGCCGCGGCGCCGCCACAGCTGGTGGCGGCAGCGGCCGCCGCCTTCGCGGCCCCCGCGGCGGATGTGCCGGCGGTCGCGCCTGTTATGGGTGAGGCGGAACTGGCGGCGGCGGCAGAGCCGATGGCAGCAGCAGCTACTGCTGCTCCTGAGGCCGAGATCATTGAAGCTGTGGTGCCGGCAGATGTGGAGGCCGACGCAGCGGCTGTGGAGGCGGCTGCGGAGGCGGAGGTGGCGGAGGCCGCAGCCGAGGTGGAGGCGGAGGCGCTGGAGGAGGCGCGGATCGAGGAGCAGCTTGACGCTTTGGGGGCCCGGGAGGTGGCGGCGGAGCAGGCCGCGGCGGAGGCGGCGTTTGAGGCGGAGGCGCGGGCGGCAGCAGAGGCAGCAGCAGTAACGGCTGAGGCTGAGGCGGCAGCAGTCCTGGCAGCTGAGGCCGAGGCAGCCGCAGCAGCAGCGGCGGAGGCGGCAGCGGCGGCTAAGGCCGAGGCTGCAGCAGCAGCAGCAGAGGTGGCAGCAGCGGCGGAGGCCAAGGCGGCAGCTGTAGCTGAGGCTGAGGCGGCAGCAGCAGCTGAGGCCAAGGCGGCAGCAGCGGCTGAGGCCGAGGCGGCAGCAGCAGCTCAGCCACCGGCAGCGACGGCAGTAGCAGCCGTGCCGGCGACGGCGGCGGTAGCAACTGACGGGACAGTCGCGGACGCGGTGGCTCACGACGTGGAGGCGCTCATGTCGGCGCTGGCGGCGGTAGAGGAGCACGATGTGGCGGCGCAGCTCTTCGCCGCCCCGCCGCCGTCGCCGGCCGAGGGTGTTGGAGCGCACGGCGCCGGGGACGCTGCCGGTGACGCTGCGGCTGCGGCCGCGGCGGCCGAGGTGCGGTCGCTGGCTGTGGAGCTAGCGGTTGCGGAGGCTGAGGCGGCGGTGGCGGCGCAGGCTGAGGCCGAGGCGGCGGCGGCAACCGCAGCCGCGGTGCTTGCAGTCGCGGAAGCTGAGGCGGAGGCAGCAGCGGCCGCGGCGGCGGCGGCGACGGCGGCGGCCGCCGCGGCGGAGGCGCTGGTTGAGGCGCAGGCCGCCGCTGCCGCCGCCGCCGCTGCAGAGGTTGCGACTGAGCAGCAACAGGCCGCGCCGTCCCTTCCATCCACCGCTCCGGCGACGCCTACAACTGCCACCTCCTCCACCGCAACCGACACCGCGTCCACCAGTGGCAGTAGTGGGAGCGGCAAGGCCGCCGCCGCCTCGGTGACAGGTGCGCTGTGGACCGTGGCGCGGGCGCTGTCAGATGCGGGCAAGTGGCTCAACGGCGGCCGGCAGAAGTGACGCAGCGGTGCACCCTCTTCCTGGCGGCGAACGCGGGAGGACTGCGTGTATGGGAAGGCGAGAAAGCGATCTGCGTGTGTGTTGGGGTGTGCGTGTGTGTGCCGGAGGTACTGAACGGAGCAAGAGGATGTGGCCCTTGCGGCTGTGCAACTCGGATACCGGTGCATAGAAACGTTTGTCGTCCGCGTTTCTTCTTCGTAGTTGAAGTTGGGGAGCGCTAGAAGCGAGTGCTCTCCTCATGAACTGGCACGGAAGGATTGGATTCGCCCTGAGAAGATTCCATTGAGTATGGGGGTGATCGTGCACGTGGCCATCGGACAGGTGCACATGACTGTTTGGGTGCAGCCGTGTGCATTGGCGCTGTAACAACGAATCAATTCCCGGTCCTCCGCACCCAAATGACTGTAGACGTCGGCCCACGACACTTATCAACCCCTACAAAGCTACCGGCACATTTCGGCGCTCAAGCCCGCGGGGCATCAGGGGACAACCGGACAAGTTGGGGCGGGTTTGCGCGTGAAGGCCCATCGTGTCAGTCCCACATTTCATCGCGCCCTACAATGATTGCATGTAACTAATTGTTTAATCCATTAATCTCTGCATGTGAAAGTTATCTATGAACATCACGCTGGGTCTGAGCGGACACTGCACTTGCGGTGCCAAACACACAGAACCAAATCCGTGAAATCTCGCAGGACACCAACCAGTATGAAACATAGTATGTGCGACTGTTTGTAAGCTATAGATCAAGAGCAGCCGCTCTGCGAAGCCGATCCCCGCCAATTCGCGAGATGGCCGAGTTCACGGAAGCGGAGAAGCGCGATGGCTTTGCGGTGCGCTACTCGCCCGGCAAGGGCCGGCATCTGGTGGCTGCTCGCGCCTTCGCGGCGGGGGAGGTGGTGCTGCAGCAGGAGCCCTACGCGGCAGTGCTGTCGGACGAGATGACCCCCGGTGGGCGCGTGCGTGGGGCGATTGGCTCTCCTGTTGCTTGGTGTGCGAGTTGATGCTTTGGACGTGCAGCCGTGCTTAGGCGTGAGCAGCTTGTGGGATTGGTGGGCAGGGATGGGGGTGGGGTGGCGGCGTGCGCAGGGGCGCGGCAGCAGGCGGCGCTGGGGTGCTGACTGCCTTGATGCCCGCCTTGTTCCCGACACGGTTACGCCCGTGCCGCGGGATGCTTCGCCCCCCTGGCGCTGCGGCGTGCTGCCTGGCTGTCGTTGGGTCGCTAGTGGGTTGGGCGCACCACAGACACCCGATGGGTGGCGGGAGGGCCAAGCGCAGCAGCAGCAGCAGCAGCAGCAGCAGCAGCAGCAGCAGCAGCAGCAGCAGCAGCAGCAGCAGCAGCAGCAAGGGGCGGCGGGGAGACTGTCGCGAGTCCGGGGGCACCTGGCGTCCGCCGGCGGGGTTGCAGGGTGCACTCCGCCACGCCACGCCAACCGGCCCAACCAACCACTTCTGAATCCCCGCACCAACCGCAACAACCTTCTACCTTGTTAGCCGTTTGGCCCCATGATGCTCGCTTCAAACCGCCCCACCCCCTGCCCCGCTCAACCCCCGCCCCGCCCCGCCCCACCCCACCCCACCCACCCTTCCCCTGCAGGCGTGTGCGATCATTGCTTCCGGCACTGCGCCCGCCCGCTGCGCTGCGGCCGCTCCCGCCTGGCGCGCTACTGCTGCCGCGCGCACCAGGCGGCGGCCTGGGGCCCGGGCGGCTACCGCGCCGAGTGCGAGGCGCTGGTGCGCTGCGCGCCGCGCGTGCCGCCGCCCACCGTGAGGCTGGCGGCGCGCGTGCTGTGGCGCCGGGCCAGGTGCGGGCCGTGGGGAGGGTTGTGTTGCGGGGTGGGGGAGGGGCGGGCTGTGTGTGCGGCGGGAAGGGGAGGGGAGGCGTTCACGGGGGGCGATGTGTGCGTGTGTGTGTGTGTGGGGGGGGGGGGGGGTTGCAAGGCTGTTTGGAAACGAGGTACAGGAACTGCTGAAGACGGCAGACGAAATCGTTAGCACATGAGCGGCCGTCCGGGCGGCCGCGCTCCAGCTCGTTGTCCCTCCGTGAAGCTGACAGTACCCCCTTTGCGGGCGTGTGTGTGTGTGTGTGTGTGTGTGTGTGTGTGTGTGTGTATAGACACCAGCCCAAACCAAACCAAACCCAATGCAATAGAGCGGGGGTAGCTGTTCATGAGAGACGGAGGGCGGCCGTGGAGAGTGGGGAAGAGGGGGGCGTTGGGGTCCGTGGGGGTCGCAGGTGCAGGTGGAAGGTTGTGGAGTGCCCTGGGCGCTCTGGCCTCTGGGTGTCTGGGTGGCTGGTGCGGCTGGCTGCGGGTCCTGGTGCCCCCGTGGGGAGGTGCCGGGGGCCGGGGGCCGGCCCAGGCGAGCAGCGCCGCACCGGCATGTGACGCAATTCCCTTCCCCCTACTTAGATCTTGGAATGAACTATCCCTTCCCCCTCACCCACACCTGCGTGCACCGCACAGGGATCTGGAGCATAAGAAACAGCAGCAGCAACAGCAGCAGTTCGGCACTGCCCCCGTCGCCACTGCCAGTCAACCGACCGCACCAGCACCAGCACCAGCAGCACCAGCACCAGCACCACCAACGGCTCACGCGCACCACGACCCGCCGCACGACTCGGACCACGAGGGGCTGTGGGCTCTGTGCAGCCACTGGGAGTCGCTGGACGCGCGGCGGCGGGGCATGTACGCGCAACTGGCGGTGGTGACCTGGTGGGTAGGGCGGGGGGGAGGAGGAGGGGGCAGGGGGCAGGGGGCAAGGGGAGGGAGGAGGGAGGAAGCAAGAGGGGGGATCTATCACGGAGTATTCATAACGCGCGCCTCCACACACATACGCGTGGCCGCGTCGCGTTGCAGACAGTGCCTCCCTGCGTGTTTCCTTCCTTCTCCTGTCCTCTGTGGCTCTGTCGTACGCAGGCAGTACATGTTCGGTACGCCCGACGGCCCCCTGCCGCCCGCGGACGGAGACGAGGCGGTGGCCGCCGCCAGCAGCAGTAGCACGGGTGCTGCCGCAGGTGCTGCTACTGCCGCCTGGCCTGGCTTTAAGGAGGTGGCGCAGCTGCTGGCGCGACTGGCGGTCAACTGCCACACGTGAGTGCGTGAATGTGACACACACACACACACACACGTTTTCCTTGTGCTCTTTAACACACACACACACACACACACACAACATCTTCTGTTGTTGGTGGTCACAGGTGCACGAGCATGCCCTGCTGCTTCCCCCCCCCAAACACACATTGCATACATACGGTAGTCTTTGCGCTTGTTTTGCCTTGTGCTCTTTAGCACCACGCGCATGCACGCACGCACGCACGCACACGCCTACAGGGTGTGTGATGAGGAGCTGCGGCCGCTGGGCACGGCGCTGTACCCGTCCGGCGCCTTGGCCAACCACAGCTGCAGACCCAGCACCGTGCAGGTGGGGAGGAGGAGGAGGGAGAGGAGGGTGGGGTGGGGGGGAGGAGGGGTGGGGATTGCAAGGTTCAAAACATTGGGAACAGGATACAAGCAGGGGACTTCAACTTGGCGTCCGGAGTGCGGTCCAGAGGGATGACACGCCCGGTTCCCCGGGGCTTTTGCGCTGGGCTGGGCGAGCTTCGATGGGCGCTCAGCGGGGTCCTGTACGGCTGATCTTGATCTTGAGTAAACCTGTACAGCTCATAATGATGAGTAAAACCGCTCATCCGGCTGGGCGGGCGACTCAACGCGCTGAGCCGGGCTCAGGCAGACCTCCTTCGCTCAGCCGAACCTCTCAGCAGCTGAGCCTCCCACTCAGCGACCGGACCTCGCTGCGAGTAGCCGACACAGCCCGTGTCATCCCTCTGTGTATGCTGTTTCGCGTCTGGACTTCTGTTTGGCCCACGTGCGCGGCAGTGCATCGCGGTGGCACTGTAGTGGAGCTTACTTGCGTCAGTGGCAGCACGCGCGTGTGGGACATTTCGCACGGCGGCACCGGAGAGGAGTGGCGGTGATGATCCCACATTGCGCAAGGGCTCTGACCTTCTCGCAAAAGCGTGTCGCGAGGGGGGCTCGCTGAAGCACACAACGCACCGAACTGAGCCACTCTCGCCGGTACCTGTCAGCACGCATAGACATGCACACATACCCATACGCACACACATGAACGCACATGAACGTTTTCCTTGTGCTCTTTAACACATGAACGCACACACACATATACACACTCGCCTACGCACCCCACACTCGCCTACGCACCGCCAGCACGCTCGCGCACCCCAACGAGTCGCCTGACATCCCACGTCCCACCACCCTCGCACCACCCTCGCACTTCCCCAATGCCCGCGTCCCACCAAACTGCCGCTGCGTGCCTCTCCCCTGGCCCCTTCCTGCCCCCCTCCTCCGCCCCTCCCTCCCTTCCCTCCTCCCCCCCAGGTGTTCCGCGGCCGCACGCTGCAGCTGCGCGCGCTGCGCCCGCTGGCGCCCGGCCAGGAGGTGACGCTGTGCTACCTGGAGCCGGCCGCCACCGCGCAGGAGCGGCGGGAGGCGCTGTGGGACAGCTACTGCTTCGACGTGGCGGCACCCGCAACCAGCGGCGGTGCTGGTGCTGGTGCTGGTGCCGGTGCCGGTGGTGCTGATGGTGCTGGTGCTACAGCCGCTGGCGCTACTGCTACTGCCGCTGGCGCGGAAACCGCTGAGGATGCTGCTGGGGCTGGGGCGACAGCAATGGAGGTGGAGGGAGAGGGGGCTGCCGCTGCCGCGCCCGGTCGGCCGGCGGGTATGGCGGCAACGCCGTTCTGTGCGGCTGCGGCGGCTGAGTGCCTGCGGCCGCCGCCGGCCCTCACGCTGGACCTGATGCCGGGCGCCCGACTGCTCGTGTACGGCCCCAACACATCCACCACCACAACCAACACAACCACCAGCATTGACACCAACAGCACCACAACCACCAATACCATCACTAGCAGCACCAACAGCATCACCACAACCACCACCAACAGCACTAGCAGCAACGGCGCCGGCGAGGGCACGGGGCCGGCGGCTCACTGGAGCGGTCGGCCGCCGTGGCCGGAGGATGAGGGCGTGGACACGGAACTCACACGGGTCGTGTGGGCGCCCGCGGCGGCGGCGGAGGCGGAGGCGGAGGCGGCGGTGCCGGTGGCGGTGGCGGGCGGGCTGCTCGCGAGGCTGGTTCCAAAGCGACCGAATGAGCCGGAAGAGGAAGAGGAGGAGGAAGAGGAGGAAGGAGAGGAGGAGGGGGAGGGTGGGGAGGGCGGGGCAGGGCGGGGGCAACAGCAGGGGCTAGGGTCTGTAGGTGAGGAGGAAGAGGAGGGCGCAGGCGCGGGGGCAGGATTGGGGCCGGGGGCTGCGGCGGGGCGCGGGCATGCAAGCGCGCCGGGGCGCCGGCCGCCGCCGCTGCAGATGCCAGCGAAGCCCGGGGGAGGCGCAGGCGGCGGCGGCGGTAGCGGAGGCGGCGGAGGCGGCAGGCGCGAGCAGCCGCCGCGCATTGAGGTACTCGCCTGGGGACCCTGGGTGTCGCAACTCCTGGCAGCGGCGGCAGCAGCTGGCGCCGGGAATGCAGCTACAGCTACAGCTACAGCTGCTGCTACAGCCGCGGCCTCGGCGGCGGGTGCTGCTACTGCTGCCGCCGGGTCCGGCCCTGTGCCCAGTCATGCCGCGGTTGCGGGGCTGCTGCGGCGGTGCGTGGCGGCGCTGCAGATGTCGGCGTGTGCGGCGGAGTTTGCTGGCGAGAAGCGCTTTGGCAACGTGAGACATGCGTCGTGCGGGGGCGGTGCGGGGCGGGTGTGTGGCCAAGTTGGACACGGCGTGTCTGGGTGTGCTGAATATTCTGGGTGGGGGTTGGGATGGCTCTGCTGTGGCGTGTGCCGGCACGACGGCGGCGCCGCGTGGCGCACCTCCGCAACCCACGTGGCTGACATGAGGAGCCTACGGTTGCACGCATGCATACCGTATACACGAACCGCATCGCACACACGTTCATGCACGTTTTGCGTTTCCGATTTCCTCATATACTCTAACACATCTAATCTTACTGCCCCCCTCCTCTTCTCATGCTCTCTGCACCAACCGCACGCAGGCTGTGGAGTTGCTGGTGGGTGCCCTCGACACACTAGCGCAGCCCGACTCGCCGGAGAATCATTCACGCCAGCCGCCCAAGCCAGCAATAACGGCAACAGAGGCGGCGTCGGGGCCTGGGGCGGCGGCGACGGACAGTGCTGTTGGCCCCGGCGGCGGCGGCGGCGGTCTGGTGCTTGGTCCACACCACCTGCTCACAGCCCGACTGCGGGCGCAGCTGCTCAAAGCTGCCATTGACTGTGCCAGTAGCGGCGGTGGCGGCGGCGGCGGCCGCAGCGCCGGCGACTGCATGGATGTAGACGGCAGTGGCGGCGGCGGCGGCGGCGCCGCGGGGGAGGAGGACGAGGGGGCCGGGGTGCAGCGGATGTGGCAGTTGGCTCTCGGCACGGCTCGGGACCTGGTGCCGCACTACCAACTCGTGTACGGAGCCGTGATGGCGGCGCCAGGCTGTAGCGGTTACAGTGGCAGTAGCAGTGGCAGTGGCAGTAGCAGTAGCAGCACCGCCTGGCCGGGGCTGTCGCTGCATTTCGCCACAGTGGCAAAGCTGGAGTCGCTGTTGGGCCGGCCGCGGCGGGCGCTGGCGGCGGCGGCGGCGGCCATGGCTGGGCTGCGCCTCACGCATCCGGTCGGAGCGGCAAGTGGCGGCGGCGGCAGCGGCGGGGATGGCGGCGAGGCGGCGGCGGTGGGTGAGAGTGTGACGGCGCAGGTGCTGCGGGTGGCGCGGGAGGCGGAGGCCGAGATGGCGATGCGGCAGCAGCAGCAGCGGCAGCGGCGGGTCATGGCGGGGGCAGCGGGCGGGCAGCAGGATGAGCAGGAGGAGGAGGACTGAGGAGGACTGAGGAGGACTGGCCAGGGCAAGGCGTGCAGCGCTGCCCTAGCTCACTTGGCAGCTTCAGCCTGCTGGGTGATACAAAGCAAACGAGCATCATGGGTGGTGGGCTGGATGGAGAAGCAAGACACGGGCCGTAAGGAGGAGGGTTGCTGGGGTGGGGAGGTGTAGGATCACGTGTGCCGCTGTTCGGTATGGGGTTCGGGACTGGAGGAGGGTGCGGGAAGTAGGATGGTAGAGCGGCGGCGGGGGCACGGTGTGAAGGACACACAGACACGGTGACACGCTGTTGATGCTGCGGCACACGCTGCGGTTGCGGCTGGGCGGGCTGAGCCATTGTACGGAAGTTGGCTGGGGGCGGGCTAGGCGCCTCTGCTGCCCATGCATACGGGTGGACGGCCGAATGGCCGATCAAGTCGTGCATGTGCGTGTGTGTGTTACATCATCGCAACGGATATGCAGAATTGCAGATCTGGTTTCGAGGCCCCATGCAATCGCACCCCGCCACCGACTCATGCAAGTCATAACTCAACCGCGGCGCGGCACGGCGGCAGGCCGGCCCGACGCACCCCGCCGGCAGCCCGCCCTCACGCAACCACCTTATTCCCAGGCGTCCCAGCCAACTCGCACTCTCGCCTGTCCCGCCCTATTCCGGTTTGGCAGACGGCGCCTTTCGTGTGTCGTCCCTCGGTAACAGCTAAACAGCGCCATACCGACACCACAAGCAGCACTGCCGCCGCCGTTTGCACCGCCGCCACCGTGGCGCCAGCTCCATGCCCGCAACCGTACATCTCGTGCTAGGAAGGTTATAAAGGAAGATTGAGAGGACAGAAGAGATTCCCCTCCGCAGGCCCATTAAACATCCGCCCTCAAGCCGCCAAGAATGTGTGCCCGTGCCACCACCAACACGGCACTCCACCACCTAAAAGATGAGCCGATCCCCGCAAGGGCAAAAAGATACGAGTAAGACTGGACATGGTTATGTTGCTACAGGCAGCAGAGACTTTCGCTCTAAAGCACCCCAGAATTGATTTAAATGAAAGCGTTTGCATTATCGCCGCTTTATCCCACAACATCGGTGGTCTTTGTTCGTCCCGCAGCCCTGTAAAGTGGAAGCTCGGACCACATGCAACTATTGGAAACACAAAACTGCCCGTGCCACACATGCGCCTCTCGTACGCACGTGGGGCTCCGGGCTCCCACCCCCAAAGAATGGTCAACTAACCGCGCCGCCAGCCCAAACTGTGGCTGACGCATACAGTCAGGTGCGGATCCCATATTCATGGAATCACCACCCGCCGTACGCGTCTCGCTTCGCCACCACCATACCCCATGTGCACCCACTCGCTAGGCCGACACAGCACATAGCATGCGCGCGTGGGCGTTAACAATATAAGGAATGACAAATCAGTGTGTGTAGTTTGATCACTGTCTCACGCCAAGCCTAGCACCTAGCCAGCGCCAGTCGTGCATCGTAGACACGCCGTGGCTACCCGACTTCCCACATTCAGCAGCGCTTGGTATGCCCGTCTCATGAGCGTGCTATCCTTGGGCAACCCTTTGCAAAGTACAGCGCACACACACAAAAACTGGCGCTGCGCGCCTTCGCCCTCAGCACAATTAACACAACCATCAAGAGTATGCACAATACCCTTGCTGTCTCCAGAGTTGTACTTTGACTGCCGTACCTACGCAACTATCCAAGATTCAAACCCACTCCAACCCATCTGTCGACGACTGGCGGGATTAGGCGGGATTCAGTTTCCTGCAAGCGCGCATCAAGCGTCTGCTTGCGGCACTGTGGCCACTTGTTCAGCTGCTGTCGCCAGCAGCTCGCAGCAAAGCAAGCTTCTGCCAGCGGCCTGCACACATACCTGGTTGCACAACCGCTGCGTGGATCTGCATAGCTACACAGCTACTAGTGTTTTTATTGGTCCTCGCACGTTGGCCCTTCAGGCGTCATGCATATCGCCATGACCACCGTTCACTTGCAAGCGACGGCCGCACACGCTCACCAAATCGCTCCCACCAAGTGCCTGCATACCGGCACCTCAATCGGTTCACAAGCTCTTGCACGCATATAACCACCTCGCATTGAGAGAGCCCTCAGCACAAGCCCGGCGGAAGCCGCCGGCAGTAATCAGACCACTACGCCGTCTAGTAACGGCGGCGTACGTGGCAGGACCCGAAGTAACAATCTAACGTCTGCAGTAATCAGCGGCCCGAATGCCATGTTCATACAGTCGGAGTTTGAGCCATGTCACACATCGTCGCAGCGCCAGCTCAAAACGTACTGCTCTGCAATTCGGGCCGCTGATTAGGGGGTTAAGGTTATGTGTAATCTCGTTCGTTGTTGGTTGTATGATGTCCCGCCCTCCGCATCGGGAGCATCGCTTCCTTTAAGGTCCACGAATCCGCGTCAGCCAGATTGCTCAAGCGTCCTTCTTGCTGCAAAGCTCGCCCCCGGCCGCCAGGACCGTGCCAGCCACCACGCCGGCCGACCGGCCGCCGGCCGACGCCGCGCCAGGCCTGCTGCGCGGCACAGAGCCGCTGCCGCGCGGGCTGCAGGACCCGGCGGCGGCGCCGGCAGCAGCGCCACCCGACTGGTCACACACGTCGTCACCCGCCGCCCAGCAACACGCCGCCTCGTGCCGCTCAAAGCCCCTGCTGCTCGCGCCGCCGCCGCCTGCTGCGAAGTCGACCCGCATGGCCTCCGCCGCCTCTGCCTCCTCCGCCGCCGCCTCCGCCGCCGCCGACGGGATGGGCAAAAGCAAGGGGCTGCCGGTGCCAGTGCAGCAGCGCACACGCGGCTGGAAAGCCGCAGCGCCTCCGGGGGCGTAGCCGCGAGTGTGGCCGTGGCGGTGCGGGTGCTGGTGGTGGTGCTGCTGACGCTCGGCCCCGAGCGCCCCCGCCTCGCCCTCACGCATCCCGGCAGCCGCCGCTGCAGCGGCGGCGGCGGCGGCGGGCTCGTGCCACCTGGGCGCCGCCAGTGGGCTCATGGGCACGGGGTGCTCGGCGGTGGTCCACGCCACCAAGTCGGTCAGGTAACCCGTGACGCTGTTGGTGAAGGAGGATGCCAGGCGCATAAGACCGGAGCTCAGAGGCTCAACAGGCGCGGAGGCGGCGCCGCCGCCGCCGCCGCAGGCGGCGTGAGGCCGGCCGGCGCCTCCGGCGCCGGCACGGCCGCCGCTGGCGGTCGTGGCGAGGAAGGGGGAGCAGCCCAGCAGCATCCCGGACGGCGGCGCGTCCAGGCCGTGGTACGAGTGGCGCCGCGTGTTGCCGGACGGCGGGAGCGGCGGCAGTGACGCCGAACTGTGGTGGTGGTGATGGTGATGGCCGTACTTGCGAGCGGCGGCGGCGGCGGCGTCGCAGCCGTCGTGGCAAAGGTCGGCGCCGGTGTGGCAGCTGCGGCGCCGGCGGTCGCCGACGGGGCACGGCGGCAGGCTCTGCATCTGGTGCTGGTGGTTGCTGTGGGCGTGGCTGTCCTGGAAGTGGTGGCTGCTGAATGGGTGCGGCTGCTCGTGGCAGCAGGCGCAGTGCTGGGGTTGCGGGAGAGGCGAGCTGTTGCTAGGCCAGGCGGGGGCAGGGGCCACGGGACAGGGCATCTCAATCTCCTGCACGGCGGTCAAGGTCAAGAGGCATGTGAGGTGAGGTTTTCTGAGGCTGTGGGCGACTCGTACGGTGCGGTGGGAATTTGGCCTACGGTATCGACCGCCCGGAACTGCACCAGCTGGAGGTGTCACACTGATACGAGCGTACAGTCTGGCACGTATTAAAGCTTTAAGGATACATTACAAGTGCAAAACCGGGCTGTTGCACCCGGGCTGCCACCCGCCGGCTCCTCTGCGGCTGCGGCTGGCATCCCTCGGAACACCAGCCATCCCAGTGCGAAGAAGTACTAGCTTACCAGGCCTTCCCCCAAGGCCCACGCGCCAGGCAGGAGAAGTATCATCTGTCAAGCGCAATGTTGGCGGCAGGTGTAAGTAAGGTTAAGCCGGCCCTGACAAGATATGAACCTGGCGTGACATCTTACGTCACAAAGCACGCGGACTGGGCAATACCTGTGCCTGCGTAATTGTATCGGAGCATCTTGAGTCCAGATATTGATGCTCATAGCCCGACAACAGCTGCTGCTCTGAACGCGTCATGTCGACCAACGGCGCACCGCTGCCCCGGCTCGAGCGACCTCCCGCACAGGTGATGTTGGTCTTGTATGAGTGTATCAGCGCTGCAAATGGCCGTGTTCCCTGGTTTTAAAGCGCTGTTGCTCGCCGCTGAGAAGAAGGCCACTCGCTGGTGCAGCGTCGTTGCCGCAGAATGGTAGATGTCTATAACCAGTGTTGTTCCAATGGACTTAATAGATATCAATCGCAAGCGAGGGCTGGGGCGCCCGAGCTCGTGAAGCGCACTGCCCAAGAGAAAGCTCTCAACTGAGCCTGCCCACTGTTGCTAGGGGTATAAATGAATGAGTCTGCAAGTGGTAGCCTACCGGTTTGGGGTCAGAGCTGCCACGAAATGAAGGTATTGATGGTTTCAGTCGAGCGAGTGATACAGGTCCGACTCATGCGCGTCGAGAAGGGTACTTAAATTCTGGATGTGCTCAAGAGACTATGATAACATGTTTGCGTGCATAATGACGGCATCCAGGATACATACCAAGCCGCCCGGATGAAAAATCGCGGTGTCACAGTCTTCTCACCTCATCCCACGCCATCGTCACTTTCTGACTCATGAATGGACCATTACAGGAAATCAGGAGTTTCTGTCACCGAAAATAAGCCGCTGTCCAAGGTGTACGCGTCGACCGTCGGCCAGGTCACATCCGCACTACAGACACCGACGAACGGCTCTCGCTCACAAGAACTGCAGCAGGTCGGGAACTGTGGCACAATCCAAGATCTGAGCATCCATCTCAGTAGCGAATGACACGAATAGGCTGGAGGAACTAGAAGTAGTCCAGGGCGTGACGCCCACTCGTGTACGACAGCGGTGTATAGGGGAGCGAGGTAAGGTTGTGCGATGGGACAGTGTTAAGGCAGGTTGGTGAAGTCTCGTAGGGTGCAGCTGATTCCCAGACCCCAGCAGATGGCAAACAAATTGTAACGGCAGGGCAGGAGTGCGCGGCTGGTCGAACGCCGGAGTTACGGTACCGACTGCGAGATAAGGATGCGGATGTTACAGAGGGGACAGTCCCAGACCCAAACATTCAGCAACCATTTTGCAACGTCAAGGCATGAGCGCGTGGCTGATGGAACGCCGGAGTTTCTGTACCGAGGCATCGCTGGCTTGCTGGCAGGCTGGTAGTGTGCTGACGCACATTCCACACGCTCCGGGCGCCCAGCCAGGGTATAAGCACCATACACCGCAACCCCATACCCATGAAGCAGATCTGTAGTAAACCTGCAGGCAGGCGACCTCAGACTCCGAGAGGAGGATATGGCTCCCTGCGCACAAAATCGGTCCTGGCTATCCCTGGGCCCGAACCCCAAACTCAGCCCCTGGCCACTCATCTTCGCAGAAGTTTGTGCCGATGGGGAGGGGGGGCGTTGGGAGGAGGGGCACTCCCTCCCCCCGCACGGGATGCAAGCATCGCACGGTAGCGCATGCACCAGCACACAAGCACGGGCGGTGTTCCTACGCCAAAGGGAGGGGCCAGGGGGGTTTCGGGGGGCGCTCGCCCCCCCCATACAGGAGGGCGCTCGCGCGCGAACGGACGGGCGGAGAAGCGGTCAGGCGCACGCGTCAGTCAGGCACGTTCGGGGCGAATAGGCCGCGGCCAGCACACCAGCAACATAGAGAGCTTCCAAATATACTATAACGAATGCCAAACCGCAAAGATTGAGCGATTAAGGATGTCTCAACTTGTAAGTCAATCAGTCAGCAGGGAGCACTGTGCGCACATATTATGTCCTACAAATAGAAACTCATTCAATACATCCAATGATATCCGCGATGCACAGTAAGTCGCGTCCGCGGGCAAGCTTGCTGGTGGTGCATTTGGCTCGCTCGCTGCGCTTCAGGGGAACCGTCAACGCGTAGATAATACAGATCACCTCGATCTGTCTAATGAATAATCTGCATCACGCATATGCGCCTTGGGGAGATTGCACAATGGGGGGGAAACCCGTCCCGCGCTTCGCATCCCTTCGGCCGATCTTGGCGCTTACAAAAAAGTAAAGGTGCTGGGCGCCCTGGCTACTCTTCAACATAAGAGTCAACGCGTTTCGTTCACCCACCCCACAAAGTGCATCTCCTTTGACCAGCGTTTTCTCACAGCAAACGCACTCTAAATTTAATGGCGCGCAGCTGAGTTGGGCGTCAGGGTGCACATAGTCAGTTACACTTGGTCGCAGCCTTGAAAGCGGGCTGGGGCGCACGCCAGGCCCCAAAAACACGCCAGGAGGCACACTTTGGAACAGCATGTGTAGATGAGTGGCTGACAACCCCCCTCCCCCACATACCTAACTAACAATGCTAGGGGAGGATTCACTGGATTGCGCTCGGCCTTGATGAGCAAGGGTGCCCGAGCCCCAAAGGTGGCTGCCCTGTCTGAGCCACGGTCAGAGCTGGAACGTCAATGGGGGGGCTGTGCGCGTTCAGGGGTACACAGTGGACGTTAGGGACAGGCGTTGCAGATTCGTGGGAGAGGACATATGGGTAGTATGGGCTGAGGCATGGTAGTACGGGCTGTGGCCGGGTAATCCTAAAAGCATCTTCGATAAGAGTAAGGGCTGACAGGCTGAGGCAGGGTAGTAAGCAGGGCTGTCATGCCTTCCACCTTACGCAGTCAGATATGGCTTCATGCGAGATGAGTGGCTTGAAAGTCACGTTGAGAAATCATCACTCACAGATTCAAAGTGCCGAAGCCCACACTGCTTTGCGCCTCATAGCGATTAGCGTCGCAATTGCTCCTCCGCCTCCTCGCACGGAACACTGGCAACCTGGGCCCACGTCCTGCACCGTGGCTCCGCGGTGACAAGGCAGGTGCACCACACGTCCGCACGTCCGGCGGTGCAGCCTGGAAACACGTCCTGCACGTCGACAGGCGTCCGACTCGCCTTCACAACCAAAGGAGCAGCCTTTGCAACAGCCGCGCATGTGGCAAGGACCACGCCCTAAGCACCGGCAGTCACCCTTCTTGGATACAACATACTTTCTCTGCCATGAAGCCAGGCCATACTGCATTTACTACACATGGTACACGTCCGCAGTAATATGGCCATTCTGCGTGCGTGCATGTAGTATTGCTGTCCCTTTGCCTGGACCGCCATAGGGCCGAACCTGACGGCATGCACCGCGTGCGTTTCATGCTATCATCCTTCATCACTTCATGCGGGTTACGTCAAAGAACATCTAGCGCGCTACTAGCTCATGCTCGTTCGCATTCCGCAAAAACGACCACGCAGCACGGACATGCAGCCTTCCCTCACACGCCTGCAAACGCCCTTGATCTTTTCATGCTTGCGATGCCAGTGCCCCTAGTAAGGTTACACTGCAAGTGAAGAGCCCCGCCCTCCACACCGGCGAAGGCTCATGGATCGGTCATGGGCCGTCGCCAAGCAAACCCCTGGACAATGCAGCAATACATCTAAGACCGTTAGCAAGGCCACCAACCCGGACATCCAAGTAAAAGACTTTCAACCACAAACCGCTCTAGCATTTTGGCTTCCGTGCACGCACATGGATGGCTGCCTTGTCAGCAGGGGCCATTTCACCCTCGCTTGTGCAGCATCCGCGGAAGCATGGAGCTGCGCACCCCTCATCGCACCTGCCTATTTACCCAAACGATTCTAAACAATGCCATGCACTTGCGTGCGAAAAAGCACGGTTCTCGGCTTCCATATAGCACCCACTGCAACGCCGCAATGGTGCCCGGATCGCCGGCATTGATGATACCGCAAAACCACTCATGTCATACTTTCAGTATCGACTTTACTAAGTGCGCGAGGTTTCAGCGCGACTTCGTTCATTATGTTGCAAATACAAAGAGAGACGGCAGGCAAACCAGGTCAGTTTCACCTGCCCAGAGGAAGAGAAGAGAACAGTAGGAAACGGAAGATAATGCTCATTCACCGCATAAGCGCCGTCAGTTAAGTCAACTGCGGGTGCACTCGTGCCACATGGCTGCCGGTGCTCCAGCCTAAAACATCAGTTACCTAGCAGCAAGCACGATGTGTCGAGCAAACACATGGTTGCACCTGACGGCGCGCCAAAACTGTCATGAGAAATGTCTTATGTAGTACGACAGCGAGCTGCAAGTGACCTTGACGTCGCGCCCTGCGACACACCTGCCCTCCCTGCTGACTGCAGACACCCCTGCAGACAACGGCAGCGTCAAGCTCCCTCGCACCCACAGACCAAGGCGGCCATCCTGGCACGCCGCCCAGTGCCCAGCGCGCACGCCGTTCCCGGAGCCTGAACCCATACTGCAATACGCCCCTGCCGGGGCCCTGCCACGCGGTCAAGTGGGTGCGTTCTGCCACCGTTCTGCCGCACGAGCTCTCCGCTGCCCCTGCCGCTGCTGCTGCAGGACGCAGACAGCGAACCACGTACTGGCGGGCGCGCCGCTCAGTCCTGCTTGCACACCGACACCTGCGCCGGCACGCCCAGCAGCCTGTCGCGCGGCGACGCCAGCACCGAGTCTATGAGGTCGCGGTCGGCGCAGCCGCTGGCCGGCAGCGAGGCTAGGTAACCAAACGTCACGGCGCTGGCGCCGCTGGCGCTGGCGCTGCCGCCGGAGGTGCAGCCGCCGCTGCCGCTGCTGCGCGTGCAGCGGCCGGCGATGGGCGTGGAGGCTGAGGTGCTCATGTAGCCGCCACCGGCGCTCAGGCTCAGACCGGCGATGTTGGTGGCGGAGCTCATGCCGCTGCAGGTGGTGGCGGCGCTGCCCATGCCGCTGCTGGCGGCACTGGACGGCAGGCCGCATGCGCTGGTGCGCGCGCTGGCGGCGGCGCTGCTGCCGGCGCTGCCGGTCCGGCCTGGGCGCAGCAGCAGACGGTCGTAATGCCGCGAGGCACTGGCTGCCGCGGCAGTGCCGCCGCCGCTATTGGTGCGGCCCAGCGGCGCCGGCGCCTCCGCAGCTGTTGTCGCCACTGAAGCGACCGACGGGACGACGCTACTGGAGCAGGAGCGGTGCATCAGGCCGCCGCCAGCCGACCTGGTGCCGCTGCTGATTAGCACAACCCCGTCGGCGCCGCCGCCGGTGCCCGTGCTGCTGTTGGCAGGGCCTCCGCCACCTGCGCTGCCGCCACTGCCACTGCTTGATGCGGTTTGCCTGTTGCCGTCGCTTCGGCTGTACTCCCAGCCTCCAGAGAGGTCGAGGGCGCCGGTCAGGGACTCCAGCAGGCTAGACCAAACGCTGGGCGACCCGCTCCCGGACTGCCGCGGAGGTGCTGGTGATTGCACGCGACCGCGGGAGCGAAATTCCTCCAGCAGTTGTACATCCTACGATATAGGGGTGTTTGGGAAGAGAAGGATCAGTGACGAGCGCGTGGTTTTGGGCCGGGAAATGGAGGGGGAGGGGCGCCACTACCGCTGTAACGGTAGTGCCTGTGGCGAGGAAGCTGCGACGGTTGCTCCAGCTCCAGCCAGGCACGGAAGAGTGCATGCCTAGGCCTGTGTCGCTTTTCCGCATGTCCGCTGCTGTGCCCTGAGGAAGCTACTGCGGCTCACCAATCCGTCGCCGAGTGCCCAGGCGCCGGGTAGAACGGGAAGGTGGAGCTCCTCAGATGCGCGTCGCCCTGCTTGGGGATTTTATATCGCTGAGTGAAGGAAGCGACGAGTTGCAGGCAAAGGAGGACAAAGTAACGACAGGGTTGCTGCACTTGCACTGCAATCGTGAGCCAAAGTTTCTTACACCGTGAAAGGCTCACCTCTACAGTCATCAATGCCATAAATCTTGGAGCCCTGCCAAAGAAGCAAAGGCGCACAGGCCAGACCGTAAGGCGTAAGGGACCCGTTCATGCCTCCAGCACCGTCAGAAAGCCCCCACACATTACAGAAGGCTTAAGTCGAACACCAGCACTATAAAGCATCAGGGTTTCCTACGCCTCGTCGGCTCGGCCACGTAAAGGCAAGTACTTCAACCCACCATAGTCCTTTTGCTGCTACAAATTGACGCGCCAAGTTCGATGGAATAATTTGCCACCGTGGAAGCTACGCTACTGAGTAAGTTGGATGGCGCCTGTTCGCCAGTCCACGGCTGGGGTCGTCACTGCGCTCTTTGACGAGGCAAGCAGTTTAAACTAAGTAACAAACGGCGTCAACGCTGACCAATAAGACTCCGATCGCAGGCGCCGCAATACTAGTGTCAGAAGTAGCGGTGGTTGGACACCAGGCGTCAAGTCTAGGCGCCAAGCAAGTGGTAGATGAAGTTGGCAGTAGTTGAAGCCACTCGGTGCACTATTGGAGTATAGCCCCGAAGCTGCCCGAAATCACTTCGTAGTTTGTGTCAGGTCGTAACTCGGTTGGCAATGCGGGGCGCACGCGCCTGGAGGCCGACGTGGACCCGGCCATTACTACTTCGGTGATTTTTACTGCTCATTGCGTTGCGGTGACCAAGCAACACCACGACACGCCGAAGGGCACGGGGTATCCGTTTTTGGCTCTCTATTGTTTTCGACATTTGAGCTTGCGCATTGATGCGACCAAATAAAAGCATATATGTGGCTTGTGCGCTGCAGGTAAGACGTAATATGATGGGCGCCCCAGCGCACAATTCATAGCTTTGCAGTTTGCGGCCCTGTGCGGCCCTGTGCGGCTTCGGTGGTCCGCAGCGCGCCGCAACGGGGGGCCAGCGAGCCTTCCAGGGCCGGCGCGCATTACACACGCAACTCTTGCAGCAGTGCAGTCCAGGCATCGCCTGCCACAGCAGTGCTAATCCTGCTTCGGACGCAAGTCGCGCTGCCCGCCCCCCCCCCCCCCCCGCAGCGGGGCGCCGGTCCTCATCTGCCGTTCGTGTACCGTCGAGGAAGGGTATTGCTGGGGGGAGTTAATCCGTTACGTTAGAGTTTTAGGCGCCGCGGCCGCCGCCTCGCCCTGTCTACTCTTTACATCGACGGAGCACATTGACCAAGTCCGTGGAGACGTGCGTGGACCGGTGGCGGCTCCCCTTCCGCAAGGTTCAGAGAAATTTAAGCTAGTGTGAATCCAAATGCAAGACGCCACCAAGGTGCGTGCGGGCCTGATGCCCTGCTAAGCTGCTTCACTTCTTCACGAGTTTAGCATCTTTGTAGGTGACACAAGATGATTCCCGCATGGGGAAGGCTAAGTGAGCGCATGCGCGGAGAAACACGTATGGACACGTTCTTGCCCCTCCTCATTCTGGCATCATACCCGTGTACCCAGGCCCCCCCAGGGAAGACAACAGACCTTTTACAGCCCCCCCCAAGGAACACAACAGCCCTTATATACATCAGAGCTGAACGCTTGCGTTGAGCTCTATAGATCTTAGGCACGGGTTAAGTTCCGGCGATCCTACCTCCTGCCTTAAGCCACCACCAATTTGGCCGGCACCTTTGGTCCTTAGCAGACTGCTCTCAGGTCCCGGACTTTGCATAGATATGGCAGTACAGCAGCACCATAGGACAAACGCACCCAACCGATATGGAACAGCTGCACCATCTGGGTACCATTCGGTCTCCAATCCAACCTGCACGACAAGTTGACCACTTCCCGCAATCTTGAACACGGGCACAATGGACAATACACAAGCTCCCTGTGGTGAGCCGAATCCCTGTTTGCGTGCCAGCCGCATCTGTGTGAATACAGTCGTCAGCTTGTGCCGCCTGCAAGATTCGATTTGCTCATGTGAAGTCAGCAACACGCCATCCCAGCATACCCATAGGTTCCCGTCAACAGGCATCGCAGCTTGCAAAGTCCAACCACGTACCGGTATACAACGCCACACTTCCGCTGCAGCCAGCGCACTGCATTTCAGTGACACTGCATACACTCCGGCAAAGCGCGCGCTTCTTGCACGGACATACCACCCTCAACCCCTCGTACCCGCGTCACAGTACTGTATGCAGCGGCGTTTGGTGTATAGCGTACACGTAACTCGCTCCAGCTTCCTCGTCAACAAGGAGGTGGCTGCCTTAGGGAGGCAGGAAAAGGGCTGAGCCCTCCCCTCCCGGGTCCAAATCCACGTGCCAGGCACACCTTCACCCCCTCGTCAAAAATGGTGCTCAGCCTACGCTATGTAGCCGCATATTATCCCCGCCGCTGCTGATGTTCATGCCACCTGATACACATACACAGTTCTGTGCCGCAATCCTGCGTCCCTGCCATACGCCTCCGCCTCCGCGCTCCATGCTCCACGTACTCCACGACAAGGCGCCCGGTCAGCGCCTGCCAGCTGCTTACGCGGTGGTGGCTGCGCCCTTGGACTTGGTCCACCTGTTGGCGCAGCGGGACGGCGGGAGGGACGGCGGCGTCAGGGGCGGCATCAGGGGCGTTTGGTTTGCAGTGTTCAGGGAAGGTGCCTGGAGCAGTATTGGCAGTTCTTGCCAACGTCCAGGGGGGGGGGGGGCACATTCAGACAGTGGTGAACCGGGATACGAGGGGGAAGCGGAGGAGCGCGCCTGTTGCCCCTGTTGATGTCTAGCGGAAAAGCGCCCATTCCACACGCCTTCGGTATATTCGTTCCTCCCGTGTTTCTCGAGGTGCATGCGTGCTGATCGCTCCTCAATAGCCACGACCCCCGGAGAAACTTCAGGTCAGACAACCATCACGACAACGAGGCCTGCCCCCAAAGGCCCCAAAACGACCACCAACCACCGCAGAGCCGCGACGCACCAGGCGCAGAACTCGTCGAACTCCACGAAGCCGTTCTTGCTTGTGTCCAGCAGCCGCAGCGCCTCCTTGTACTCCTCGTCCGACAGCTCCTTGCCCAGGTCCTGGCTGCGAGTGGGGAGGAGTGGGCAGGAATGGGGAGGAATGGGGAGGAGTGGGAGGGGCCAAGAGGGTGAGGGGCCGGGTTGGTGCGGGGCCTGCACATGCCGGTGGATGAGAGGGAACCAGCCCAAAGGCCCCTCTCCCCAAACCCCCAAAACTCGGATCCCCACCCCACCAGCCCACTCCAACCCTGAAGTTTAACCTTGCGCATGCCCACCCTAGCTCACGGCTGTGCGCCCTTGCCCCACGTCCCCCCCCCAGCCCCAAACCCCCGCACTCACCACAGCCTCTTGACCTCGCTGAGCTCCAGGCGGTAGTCCTCGTTCTTGTCGTAGCAGCTGAACACGTAGGCGATCTCGCCCGCCTCCGCCGCGGTCAGGCCGTAGCGGGCGGGGTCGAAGCCCAGCGTCTCGCGCGCGTGCGACAGCTGCAGGCATGAGGCACGGCGTGGTGTGGTGTGGTGCGGCGTGGCGCGGTGTGGCGTGGCGCGGTGTGGTGTGTGTGGTATGGGATGCGTAAGCAGCAAGAGACACGAGCAGATGCAGGGCACGACGGGTGGGAGCGACCTACTAGTGCCCGACGAAGGGGTCCCCCGGGCTGCTTACCTGCAGGTATGCCGACAGGTTCTGGAGCGTGGAGCGCTGGCTGGAGGCAAATGACATGTTCTGTGGCGGGAGGGGGCGGCAGGGGGCGGGAGGGGGTGTAAGGGTGAGACCAGAGGGACGTGTGCGGTACGGGAGGTGCGCTAGGCAGACACAGGGCGGCGCAGGGCTCAACCCTGGTCAGTCCTCGTGGCTGCAACAGCCCCCGCCGGGTGCTGGCCCTGGCAGTTGCTGCCACAGCCTCGACAGGCGCATGCAACTGATCCCTGGCCCCGCAAGCCTCCCCCCCACACACACACACACACAGCAACGCAGTGCCGCGCACACATACACACTCCCAGAACCGCACCCGCAGCCACAGCCACGACCCCAGGGCCGCACCCCCTCTTTCTGGGTCTTGATTTCTTTGGGATAGGCATTAAGTACCCCCCCACACACGCGCACATCCGCGCCCACCTTGAGCAGCTCTGCAATCTCGTCCAGTGTCTGGAGCACCTTGAGTGTGTTCACGGCCACCTGCAGGGCCAGGCCAGGGGCGCACGCGCGTTCGCACACACGTACTGAGCTGCTGTTTCTCTGGTTTCGTCCGATTCGCACTGCCATATCATGTTGGGCAAGGGCGCCGCGAGATACATTTTTCAGGTTGTGTACCGTATTGTGTGCACACAGCTTCGTCATTCGCACAGCACCACGTCGACCATTTACAGCAGCCCCGGTCGACACCCACAAGCGCCCTCAGTCCCTGGACCCTTTCCGCGCCTCCATTCAGTTCCACCCCACCCCAGCCCGGCACCGCACCCTCGGCCCCGCACCCCAGCACCGCACCCAGGCAGAACCTCCACCTCCACCCAGGCACCCCACCGGCAGGCGCCACCCCTCCCCACCTGCGCCCTGTCCAGCACGTTGAGGCCGGTGGCGGGCCCCGCCAGCTGCTGCACCGCCGCCAGCAGCTCCACGCTGTTGGTGCCGTACCTGTGTGTGTATGCGTGTGTGTCGTACAGGGCAGCAGATAGGGGAGGAGCGGGCGTTGGGTCTCACCCTTCCAGGAGAAGCCAGGATGCAAGACAAGGGGGAGGGGGACGGGGCCCAGGCTGGGGAACTAGTTGCGTGGCTGGCAGGGTGGTTGGGGTCCGGACGGCAGCGCGGGCGCGCAGGCGTGCGGGCGCAAACCTCTCTTTGCAGTCACTTGCTACCTGGCAAGAGGCGCTTGAGCCCTTCAAAGTCCTTGTTTGCCCCAGAATCTACCCATAGCCGTGCACACACTCGCACGCAGTTGCCCACATATATGGCCCTTGTGCCTGTCGTGCGCTCAAGCGCGCCCCAGGAAACACCATTGTGCTCACTTGTAAGCGGTGAAGGCCAGGGTGCTGGCCACGGACAGGTTCAGCAGGCCCTGCAGCACGTAGTAGAAGCCTGATGCAGGCGGGGTGTAGGGTGGGGCATAGCGTTGGGTTTGGGAAATGGGTCGGGGGCAGTGGGTCGGGGGGAGTTGCAGGTGGAAAGAGGGGGGAGGAGGAGCGGTCATGGCGACGGGGTCTGATGTTCAGCGGGGGCTGTGGGGTGGCCGACCTGAACTATTGGCGCGGCGCAATGTTTGGCGCATGCCACATGTCCGTCCCCAACTTGGCACCTGTTCGCCTGCTCTTCAGCCCGCCCCGCACAGCCACATAATCACGCACAGCGTCCTTCCCCAACCCCGACCCTAGTGTGCCGTCCCCTCCTGTCCCTCCCCTGCTACCCCTGTCCCTGTCCTCCGGCCTCACCGAAGAAGCTGGCCAGCAGCTGCAGCGGGAACTGCCCGGTGAAGGGCGGCGAGTCGGCGATCAGGCCCGAGGTGTAGAAGCCGCCCCAGCAGGCCAGGCCGTCCAGAGCCGCCTGGAAGGCTGTGAGAGGGAGGGGGTGGGGAACATGGGGGAGGGTTGTGTGTGTAGGGTGTGCGTGGGGCGGGAAGGTTGGGCGCTGTTGCTGAGGCAGTACTGTGGAATCGGGATGGCGGCGGCATGTAGGGTTCTTCGTCGTTACATGGCAGGGCAACAGCGTTGTCTAAGTAACCACTGGCGGCCGCATGCGGCATGCATGACACGACACCGTGGATGTTTATGAGACCTGTCGGTCTGTTACCGGCCTTCCAGCCTCTACCTCCCATGACCCAGCTCCCATGCCCCAACCCTCTGAGGCTCCAACAGTCTACCCTAGCCCCAGGACGCTGCCACCACCCAGCCCCCTCCGCCAGCAGCCAAGCACCCCAACTCCCCCTGCCCGTAAGCCGTATGACGTGAAATGTAAGTTCCGTGGCCGGCGCACCCACCCACGATGCCGGCGGGCCGCAGGCTGCGCTTCACCAGCAGCTTGCGCAGCTGCTCCGAGTCCTCCACACCCAGCTCCTTCCACTTCTTAAGCACGGCCTGGGCCTGTCATTGTGAAACGGCCCAGAGGTAGCAAGGCAGCAGGTTGGACAACATGTTCAGGAGGGAGGAGTAAAGAGATGGAGACGGGCGTGGGGTTAGTGATGAGGGATGGAGGGGCCTGGAGACGTGGACCATGCGCTGAGCTGGAGGAAGCTTCTGAGGCGGACTGCTGCGAGTCAACCAGGAGCGTTTCGAGTGGAGCCAGCTCACCACAGATCCCCCCGCGACCCAATGCTATTGTTAACACAGGTATCAGAGCGGCGCTGTTTTCAGAAGCGGAGCGCATTGGCTGCCACGCGAGCATGCGTTTTCCCATGCTGCGCATCGCTGTCGAGACGCCCCAAACGCAGGCCCACGCAAATCCCTGCACACCTTCTTGCTATCGACACCACTCTTTTGCAGCTCATCCAATAGGGAGTCGAGCTTCTTTGAATCAGTCTTGGAATCAGTCTCCTTGCCGTCGGCCCGGCAACGAACCACTCTAGTGCGGATGCGAGCAGGAGCGATGCATGCACGTTGTGAAATAGCACGGGGACGTGCCCCAAAGTTTAGAGTCCTAGCGAGCTGCATTTTCCGAAATAGGTCTTTGTGCGTGACACAGAGGAAGTCCTGAATAAGGCTTGGTAAGCGGTTCTTTATATCTATGTTTACAGAAGCTGACGCCCTTAATGGGATGCCCAGAGGCCGCTCGCGATCACAACTGGATCGTTTTCCGTCAGAATGATGTCAGAACGAGGCCGTAAACTGTAAAGTAACAAAAACGTTACCGGTGTATCAAAGAAATGGGCAAGGACGAAAGCTTTGGCGCAGGCGCAAAAGCGAGATCCAGTTGGCCGTCTGTACCGCCGGCACGCGACACCCCCGCCCAACAAACCTAGCCCCAGCCCGCCCCCCTTCCCGCCAACCTCGAACAGATTGGACATTGGACCCAAAATTGCAGTAGTATGTACTACTTCTTACCCAATCGGGTGATCCTTTCCTTAGATTACCCGCAGGTGGATGCCCCTGTGCATGCACATCCATCGGAGGCGGTTAGAGTCGATGGCATAGGCAGACAGGCTGCAAGGACTACTGAGCACATGCTCAATCTTTGCTTGTGACCTCAGTCTGCATTCATCTGCAGTGTACTTGACATTCGTGCAACGCTACCTTTTGCGGTCCACGACCCGAGCGCACCAAGATGACTGTCTGGCTGCGCCCCAGTGACCCCTATGTACCAAGCTCATTCACGTAGCTTGGCGCCTCAGCCCCGGAGGCTAACGTGTTGTTCTCACATGTTGGAGTGGAGCGGCACTGAGCAGCCAGGCCGCCGGACTTGCCGGAACAGACGGACCGTGCCGTCCGCCCGAAAACCGCGTCCATGAAACCAGCCGTACCTCGTCCTTGACTGCGCCGTCTTTACATTCTCTATGCTTTTGGAGAGGAAGGTCTCTTGCTGCCAGCAGCTCCAAACGTAGGTTTCAGGCGAACCGTCACGACCGACTGGTTCAACCCCTCGTGAGCGACCTGATAGAGACGTCGACCAGGGCCTGCGCCAGAGGCCCTAGCTACAGTGGTTTTGCTTATCGATGCACACTTTCTACAAAGCAGGGCGCGCGTGCACCTTGCGCCGATGCATAGTCAATTAATTTGAACTCTGCTGTTTCTTCCGCGCTGTTACCAGAGTGGGAATTCTATGTGTCACAATGACGCTTACTACCTCAGGGAGCGGTAGCTCGGCGAACTTGGAAATTTGGAACTGCTCGCGCAGCGGAAACCCTGCCTGCACGGCGCTTCAGGTGCGTCAAACGATTGAAAGATGTGTGCAAATGTTTGGGGCCTGGGTGTGGGCAAGGGAGACGGGTGAGCGGTGTGGCTTGGCGGGTCTTCCCACCCCCAGCCCCCACACCTAGCAACGGTTGTGGGCGTTGCGCCCCCAAGTGCTTGTCGCCAAGTCGGTGGAACCATTCGGAAGATCAGAACCGCTATGCGCAACATGCAGTAATGTCATTCGGGCACACGTGGTAGCAGCTTCGCCCTGCTTCCCCCAAGCCACGTACCCAGCCACGCCGCTTGCCCGCAGCTCCTGCCACCTACCACACACGGTGCCTGTGCCCCTGCTGGTCTGCAGGCAAAGTCTCCGGCGCTATCGCGAGTAGGGGGTCGCGGGTAGGTAGCTGATCTGGGTCAGACAGGAGGGGCTTGCTCGGCAGCGCCTGGGCACCCGCAGCGGCCGCTGCAGGACAGGAACCAGTCGGTGTCGGGGCAGCGGCGGCGGCGTCGGCTGTGTAGGAGAGGCGGCGACACGGCTGCCGCGCCCCCAGCCGCGGCGGCTGTAGCGCTGTAGACATGAGCAAGGATGCCTCAGAGATTGTGGACACGCCGGGATGGCAGGTGTCGCTGCTACTGCTGCTGTTCGCGACCGTCACACGTGAGAGCGGAGAGCGGGGGAGGCCGCTTGCATGGGTGGTGGTGCTGCTGATGGGGTGGAGCGGCATAGAAGGAGAGAGGGAAGCGCGAGGGAGACCGCCGAGGGCCAGGGCAAGCGCGACCGGCGTATGAATGCGATGCGGTGGAATTGTATGCGTGAGGCGCGACTGCCTTCATATGACAGTGCACGGCAACGGATGGGAAAGGGGTCGGAGGGCGCCGAATCCAACAGCACCCCCCGCCCACCCCTACCCTGCCTACTCGCTCCCCCTTCCCTTTTCCCCCTATGTACACACATGCACGCGAACTCCCCCTCCCCTCCCTGCTCTATGGGTCCTGGGTTGGCAACGGCTTACAGTGGGATTGGATTGAAGTACCCCCCCCCACACACACACACACTCTTGTACAGTCATCCTGGAGAAGAGCCTGCACTTCCTGGAGCACGCCTTCCACAACAAGCGCGGCCTGCGCACCGCGCTGCACCACGTCAAGGAGGAGGTGCTGTTCCTGGGCTCCATCAGTCTGCTGCTCAGCGCCTTCCAGGTGTGTGTGTGTGTGTGTGTGTGTTGTAAAGGGCACAAGGGTGCGCAAAGACAGTGTCCGTAAAGACAGTGTATGCGATGCAGGTGTGTGTGTGTGGGGGGGGTGTAGATACCAGCCCAAACTGAACCGGGCCCAATGGAAAAGAGCGAGGAGGAGAGCATGGCCCATGTTTTGACAACGGAGTGGCACTCGACAGTGGTCCCCACATCCCCGAACTGCACCGCGTTCCAGCAGGGGGGCAGCAGGAGGCGTGGGTGGCGTGAGTGTTGTAACCTCTACTTACTGGCATCCTTAGCGCTACAATTGCCAGCAGTCAGATTACAACAATGAGGAGGCGTGGGCAGGCAGGAGGCTGCGGCGGGGAGGGCAGTGAGGGGGCCCGCCCGCGAACCGCATCAGAAAAAGCCCATTCCTCCCGCGAGACCCAAATGTGCAGCACGACGCGCACCACAACCCGCGCACGCACGCACGCGCACTGCTTCCTTGCGAAGCGCGCCCCCCCCCACACCCACACCAACACACACATGAACTCTTTGCGCTATGTTTTCCTTGTGCTCTGTAACAAACACGAACACGGACACGGCGCCACGCTGCGCAGGAGGCCCTCGCAAAGATCTGCATCCCCAAGAGCTCGGGTGGTCCCTACATGCCGCCCGACTATGAGGACGGCCCGGCCGCAGCAGCACTGGGGGCCGCAGACGGCGGCGGCGCGGCCGCCAATGCCGCCGAGGCGCGGCGTCACCTGCTGCTGGCGGGCGCGTGGCTGCTGGACGGACTAGCCCGGGGCGTGGGGCTGCCGGGCGTGCTGCCGGGCGGCGGGGTGGCGGCGGCAGGGGAGGAGGCGGCGGGGGGCTGGGAGGGGCGGCGGCGGCTGGCGGCCGGCGGAGACACGGACTACTGCGGCCCGGACAATAAGAGCTTGTGGCCGGTGTCCCTACAGCACGACACGCACGTGAGTGGCGGCGGCGGCGGCGGCGGCGTGGGGTTGTTTGGAGGGGGGGTTTGGAGTGCGAGTCGGGTCCGAGTTCGGGTCAGGTGGGCGGAATGCCTGTGGAGGGTGGCTGTCCGGAAGCTCGAAGGAGGGCGTTGGGCTCCGGGTGCCGGCACCGGCATCGGCACGGCGGCGGGGAGGGAGGGAGGGAG
>NC_057004.1:2722143-2732153 GCF_000002595.2 Chlamydomonas reinhardtii | reverse complement strand
CAAGACGGGTGTGAGCAAACCCATGGAATACAAGGTTATGGAGGCCAGTCGCGCAGGGACTGGGGAGGGGGACCTACAGAGCAAGTCTGGCCGACAGGATACGCCCACCGTGTCTCCCTCCCCTCCCCTTTCGCCTCCCTCCGTCGCTCGCACCCAGATCTTCATCTTCGTGGTGGCCTGCACACACATCGTGTACGGCACTGCAACCATCTACCTCACATTGTGGAAGGTGAGCCGTTTGGGGGAGCGGGTGACTGCTGGGGGCTGGGGCGCGGCGTGACGAGTTCAGGCGGTGTTGTCAACGGCCGTCCGTGTTGACTAGGAGTTGTGGAGCTTTCGGTAGATGCGATTGCAACTTGGCCTAGCTTCGCCTGGAGAGCCTGACCAGACAGACACAGACAGACACACACAGTCCTGCGTGTTTCGGCCCTTGTGCTCTCTATAACACACACACACACACACACACACACACACACACACACACACACACACACACACACACACATCTGTACACGCAGGTGCACATGTGGCGCAAGTGGGAGGAGGACGCGCACAAGCAGCACGAGTCGGGCGACGTCAAGGTCATGCAGATGCCGGCAGAGTGGGTGGCGCGGGCGTGTGCGTGTGTGGGTGTGCGTGGTGTGCGTGTGTTGCCTGTGGGAGGTGGAGCAACAGCGGGAGAGGCGGAGCTGGGAGTGGAAGACACGGTCGGGAGGCGGGCACGGGGAGGCAGGGGCAAGGCGGCGGCGTGTGCTTGGGGGTCTGCCGGCAGCCGTGTCCTGGGGCCACCGGGGGTTGGGGAGCGGGCGGCGAGTGATGCAGCCGGGATGGGAGCCCGCGCCTACAGCGGGCCCACAGCCCACGGCCCAAGCTTCCGTTCCGGTATCAAGCATCTTTCATCGCCTTTGTCCTCCTTCTTGGTCTTCTTGTGTTTAGCTCCTCCTTCTGCGGTATCGCGATTTCTCAGGTGGCTGTACAACAACCTGGGCCGCAACCGCGTCGTACACGCGGTGCTGGTGGTGCTCCGGCAGTGGACCACGTCCGTCAACCAGACCATGTACCACAACGCCCGCCTCATGTTCATCGAGAAGATGGGGCTGCCGTACGACTTCGACTTCCACGGTACGGCAGGGCAGGGCGCGCTTCGGGAATGTGTGTGAGGGGGGGCTGGCATGGGTGTGAGGGTAGGCGGGCGGGTGTGTGACCTTTGCCGAGTGTACGTCGCGCCGTTAACGGGCGGCTTGTGTGTAGGCACGTGGACCTCATCGTGCGGGTAACCCACTTGCTCAAAGTATGTGTCGGCGGCCTCTCCGAAGTCGCGGCTGAATCGGCGCCCCAACAGCCCGTGCTCCGCACCCACTGCACCCACTGCACCCACTGCACCCACTGCACCCACTGCACCCACCCGCATGTCGGGCCTCGCGCTGTCGGTCGCGCCTGATGCATGCCACGCCGCCGTGCAGAGCTGGTGGTGATGAGCCTGGAGGAGGAGCTGGCCAGGACGGTGGGTGGGTGGTGATATGACACGAGGCAGGGGGCGTTTTAGCATGTGTGTGCTGTGATATGGCGTTGCGGCCGGCGAGGTAGGAGGTTGCGCAGCCGCTGCAGTCTTAGCGGCAGTCTGCTACGACTCGATCGCTTGTTCTCACGCCACACTGACACCACCACCACCACAACCACTTGTCACCTCGCCGTGCCTCACGTCTTCTCCCCTCCCCCCTCCCATCCCGCGCCTGCACGCGTGTGTGCGAATGCCCTCACGCTTTTGCCTGCAGCTGCATCCCGAGTGGCACCTGTGGTTGGTGAGCGGGGGGAGCAGGGGACCGCAGGGGCGCGGGGTTTGCGTGCGGCGTGGCGTGGCGTGCTGTGTATTGCTCCCCTGGCGTACCCTGGTGATATGGGCCCCCACCCAGTGGGGCCTGGAACCGGGGGAGTGGGAGGAGGGAACTAGAGGCGCGGGGTCCTGGCCCACCCACCCTTCTTCTCACCCCGCCCCGCCCCCTTTCCCCCCCCCCCACCCCCCAGATCGCTGTGGTGTGGTTCGCCATCCCGCCGCCAGCCTACGTGTCGTACTGGATGTACGGCCTGGCTTTCCTGGCGCTCATCGTCATCGGGGGCAAGCTGGTCGACATCCTGGTGCAGCTGGCGGTGCAGGTGTGTGTGTGCGTGTGTGTGTGTGTGTGTGTAGGCGGGGGTTGGCGTGGAAGGAGCGGGGGCTCCACTCTCCAGGCGGCCCGCCCACCTCGTGCATGATAACGCTGGCCTGCCCCTAACCCCACGCTCCAACCCCCTTAGCTGGTGTTGCCCACCCGCAACTCCGGACCGCCACCCCCCCCTCACCCCTTCCCCTCACCCCCCCCTCACCCACCCACCCCCTCACCCGCAGGTCGCCATCATCTACGGTGACAGCGTGGTGTTCGGGCGCCTCAACCAGAAGCCCTCACACAGGCGCGACGCGCTCGCGCTCGGTCGCACCTCTCTGCGCGCCCGCGGCCTGGTGTCCAACACCTTCCGCCGGCGCTTCCTGGAGACACACGGCGAGAGCCTCGGCATCCTGGGCAGCCCGTCGGGCGCGTCCAACGCCCACGGCGGCTCCGCCACTGACGACGACGGCGACGATGCTGACGACCTCGGCGACGGCCGCGCGACGGTGGGCGAGGGCGCGCGCGCGGTGGCGGCGGCCATGCGCGGCGCCGGCGCCGGCGGCAGGTCGGGCTCTGTGGTGGAGGTGGAGCGGCTGTCTAACAAGGCGCAGGCGGTGCAGCTGCTGCGCTCCTGGGCCTCCAGCTTTGCGGTCAGAGGCAGCGGCAGCAGCGGCGGCGGTGCAGCGGCGGCGGCGGCGGCGGAAGCAGCAGGCGAGGCGGCAGCGGAGACAGGGACAGGGACTGCGGGGGCGGTGTCAGGAGCGGGGGCGGGCGGTGAAGGGGATGTGGAGAGGCGGACCGGCCTGTTTGAGCGGATCAGCCCGCGCCTGTCAGCGCTGGTGACGCTGCCGCGAGGCGCAGCAAGCACCCTGGCTGCCGCGTCCGCGGCCACAGCTTCCACGGCAGCCGCAGCTTCCACGGCAGCCGCAGCTGCTGCCCCTGTTGCTGATGCTGGCGCTGGTGCTGGTGCTGATGCTGATGCTGCGGCCGCAACCGGCACGGTTGCAGCCGACGGCGCAAGCGCTGCCGCTGTCGCCGGGCCAGGCGCAGCAGCGGCGGCGCCGCAGCCCGCAGAGGGCTCAATGCCATCAGAGGCCGCGGGCGTGGGCGTGCGGCTTGCGCCGTCGGCTCCGCCGCCGTTGCAGGCGCAGCGCGGTCGCCGCAGCGGCGGCGGCTTGGCTCGTGGCAGCGCCCCCGCAATGGCAATCTACACGCTGCGGAGCATGCAGGCCGCAGCGGAGGCGCAGGCGGCGGCGGGTGTGCACGGAGCGGCGGCGGCGGCGGCGGCGGGCTCGGTGTCGCTGGCGGCGATACATGAGGGCGCCGCGCTTGACGCGCCGCCACCGCCGCCGCGGTTCCAGCAGCGCAACGGAGGGCAGGGCCGCCAACAGCACCCCCCGCAGGGCCGCCATCCCCACCAACTGCACCTGCCCCACCTCTTTGGCGGAGGTGGCGGCGGCAGTGCCCGGCACAGCGGTGACAAGGGTGGCGGCAGGCGTGGCAGCGGCGAGTCGGGGGGCGGCGCTGGTGGCGGTGCTGGCGGCGGCGCGGCCGCCTCGCTGCATTCAGGCGGCCAGGGTGCGGACGGCGGTCGGCGCCGGTCTGGCGAGGGCCTGGCGTCCTCCCTGCGCCGCTCCGTGTTTGAGATGTTCCAACACGGCCACCACCAGGCGCACGGCCAGGGGCACAGTCAGGGGAAGGGGCAGTCGCGCCAGCCCCCTCAGCAGCAGCAGCAGCAGCAGCTGCGTCACCCGCTGTCGTCCGTGCACGCCGCTTTTGCCGCGCACCCGCCGCCGGCTGCGCCGCAGGGGCCGGGCCCTGTGGCGGAGGCCGCGGAGGCGGAGGAGCCGTCCACGCGGGGCGACAGCGGCCCCGACAGGACTGCTGCGGGAGGTGACGGGCCCGGTGGCGCGGCGGTGGGCATTGCGATGTGCCCCGCGCCAGCCGAGCTGTACGTGAACGGAACAGACGGGTCTGCAGGTCTGGCAGTAGCAGCAGCTGCAACTATTGCTGACGATGCGGATGCCGCTGCTGATGCTGATGATGATGCAACAGCCAGGGCAGCTGCGGCTGTGGGCTCGCCCAGTTCGGCGCCGTGCAGCAAGGCGGCTACAGCCGAAGCCACGGCGGATGCTACAACCGATGCCACAACCAGCGGCCACCTCAGCTCCCAGCGCTCCGTCCATTTGGATGCCGGCAAGCTGGAGGCCGTCGGCAGTGGCGGCGGCGGCGGCGGTGGCGGCGGTGGCGGCGGCGGTGGCGGCGGCGGTGGCGGTGGCGGTGGCGGTGGCGGTGGCAGTGGCAGCTTGGGCAAGCCGCCGACGTTGGAACGGCTGCGGACGCTGTCGGGCGGGCGGCGGCGCGTGCCGCTGCTGCTGCGGCCGTGCTACTGCGGGGCCAAGTTCAAACCCAGCTCTAACACGGTACGACAGCCCGAGAGACGGGGGATGCGGGAAGGTGTATGCCATGCAATGCGGCGCGACGTTCGCGGCTTCAGCTGTGCCCCGACATTCTGGCTGCCACACCAAATGGTCTCGTGGCCAGAAATGTCATCACCACACCGTTGCACCAACTCAAGCTTGCATCCTGTTAACATGTTACCAATTCCCCTCGTTGCAATAAACAGTACGTGCGTGAGAAGCTGCGCAAGCACGCGGACGCGGGTGTGCACAACCTGGATGCGGCCGACTTCTTCTGGTTCGGCCGCCCGCACTTCCTCACATGGCTCTTCACGCTCGCCTATTTCGAGAACTCGCTCTCCATCGCCATCTGCATCTTCACGCTGACCGGGGTGAGCGGCGGCGGCAGGGGCGCGGGGGAAGGGGTTAGGGGAGGGCGATCAGGGGCAGGGATAGGGGTAGGGGACGGGGCTAGGCTGGCAGGGGGACGGAGAGGGGCGCCGGAGAAGGGCTGGAGGTCAGAGCGGCGGGCGGACTCGGTGGAGCAGGGTCCCGGTGCACTGCCACCACCCTCCCACATGCTCTCATCTCAACGCCTCTTACCCACCTGTCCCTTGAGCTCACGCCAACCTCCACGCCCGTGCTTCTTGCCCCGCCCTCCCTCCCTCCCTCCCGCCCTCCCGCCCTCCCTCCCGCCCTCAGCGCTTCAAGTCCGCCGGCACGTGGGAGGAGGTGCCTCGCTGGGGCGTCATCCTGCAGCTCCTGCTGGACCTGACGCTGGTGCCGCAGGTGTGTGTGGGCCCGTGTGGCTGTGGTGATGGAGGGGTGGGGGGACAGGTTTGGGAGGGTTGTAGACACCCGAGACCTGTGGGGGCAGGTCGGGTTTGCCCCTGAGGCCCGCGGCCACCTCTCGCGCCCAGCCTCCTCCTGTGGCGCCCTAGGATCCTAACCTCCCACCAGGCACCCCTTCGGAACGAACGGCTACCCCCTGGTTACCCCCCAACCCCACCCCACCTCAACCCTGGCTACAACTATCGCTTCTTCAGAATTGCTTAGAGGTGCAACCCCACCCCACCCCCAGCCCCACCCACCCCCCACCCGCTAGTTTGGCTTGGTGTGGTTGAGTTTGAACTGGTATCTACAACCCCACCCGCCCGCACCCCCGTGCTTCTGGCTACGCCTTCTCGTCTTATTTAACATGCATGGAACCTCCGCCCCCACCCCGCCGCACCCCTAGGTGGCCCTGGGCGTCCTGCCGCTGTACGCGCTGATCCAGCCTCTGGGCAGCCACTGCAGCCGCCGGCTGCTCAAGGAGGCGGCGCGGGCGGGGCTCAACCCGCGGCAGATGGGCGCCATAGCGCGACAGCTCAACATGCGCGTGGACCAGGCCGTGTGAGTGCGGCGGAGGTGTGGGGGAGGGGGCGCGCGTGTGTGTGTGTGTGTGTGTGGTTGCGTGTGTGTGTGTGGTTGCGTGTGTGTAGTTGCGTGCGCTAGCAAGGCGTGGAACGCTGCCTGTAAAGCGTGGCCTTGCCACTCCTGTCTTCCCACCACACCGTCTGCTCCGGTGCCTCCATGGCTCACACCGCCTCCCGCCGTGCCGCCCGCCCCCACCATGCCCTCCCGCTACAGCGCCTCCGCCGGCAAGCACGCCAGCCACCCCTTCAGCCTGGACGGCGTGGGCGCGGCGCTCTCGCGGCTGGTGGGCCTCGGCGGCAAGTTGGCACAGGTGCACCAGCAGGGGCCGCACCAAGAGCCGGCGGCGCACGGACACGGGGCACACGGCCAGCCGCCGCGCCGCCACAACAGCCGGCGCCGCAGCTACCTGGAGCTGTCGGACCTGAACGGCCGCGGCGGATCAGGGCTGATGCACACGCCCTCGCCGCGGCGGCAGCCCTCCTCCCTCGCCGCGGGACACACCGGCCGCAAGCAGGCAGGCCGGGGCGCAGCCCCCGGCGCCGGCGCGCCCGCGCCCGCGCCCGCACCCACACCCGCGCCCGACCCGCAACACGCCACTGGTACCAATGGCGGCGGCGGTGGCGGCGGCTGGCTCGGCTGGCTGCGCGGCGCTGTGGGCGCCAAGCCGCACCGGGCATCGCCCGGTCCGTCACACACACACCAGCCACCTCACTCCCAGTCACAGCCGCACTCGCATGCGCACACGCACGGGCGCATACACGGCCGGCCGCGGCCGCCGCCGGCTCTGGAGCTGGGTCCCTCTTTTGCGACGGCGCCGTCCGGCCGCACCGCCGCCAGCGCCGCCACGCCGTACAGCCTGCTGGAGGGCGGCGACACGCTGGGTCAGGGGCCGGGCCCGGGGCCGCGCTTCAACATGTTCCGACACCACGGACACCACCAGCAGCAGCTGCACGGACACCCGCACAAGGGGCAGCAGCAGGGAACTGGCGGCGGCGGCGGCGGTCACAGCAGCCAGGGGCAGGGGCTGGGGCTGGGGAACGGCACAGCGCAGGCGCAGGCGCAGGCGGCGCCGCTGGCTCGGGTGAGCGCCGGCGGCAGCAAGGCTCACGGCGGGCACGGCGGCGAGGGGCTGGAGCGCACCAGTGTGCAGCACGTCATTGCGTCCATGATCAACGCGCAGAGGGCCAGGTGGGTGGGTGGGTGCAGGGGGCGGGGGGTGGGGGCGGGGCGGGGCGTGACAGCGGGGGTTGCGTGGCAGCGGGTTGGGCTGTTGCACAGGAGGTATAGGCGGGCTGTGTCACAGGAGCCCGTTGCACTGAATACATGCACCTGCATGGCAGTAGCGCCAGTGCCGTCGCCCCGTCGCGCTCTGACACATGACCTTGGGTCCCCCGCGACCGCCCGGTTGCCGCACAGGGCCAAGGCCATGGCAGCCAATGTGGCCGCACACGCCGCAGACGCCGCGCACACGGCCGCACACGCCGCGGCAAACGCTGTGCCTGGCATCGAGCCCAGCGGCCCCAGTGGCGCCATTGAACCCAGCGGGCTCAGTGACAACACGCCCGCTGCACCTGTCAGCAGCACCGCAACAGCGTCCGCCAGCACCGGCGGCCCCAGCGTGCAAGGTGGCGGCGGTGACGGCGGCACTGGAGGACGCGCGTAGTTGTGCTTCTGGACGCACGGGATACTGGTGCATTGGCGGTGTGAACTTCAACCAACCTCAGTGCGTCTATATGGGTAGTATGGGCTGAGGCAGGGCAGTATGGGCTGAGGGTACTTCTGTTGTCCGGTGGCTTTAACTTCAATAAGACTGGCGGACTGGGCGAGACCAGGGTTTGCTGTGCAGTGCGCACGGGGGGACAGGGCTCCAGGTAGCCGTAGGCAGTTGAGGCAAGGTGCGAAATTCATATGGGTGAACAGATCTGAGTGACGAGGTGTTGTGTGTCATACTGTTTTGGGGCAGGGTGCGTTATATGCTGAGGCAGAGGGTCACCGAGTGGAGCGAGGGCGCGGCTGGTGCTTGGGCCACCAGAGGGAAGATGTACGGTACCCCTTTCCAATTGCGTAGCCCACAGTAATAGTGGTCTGTTCATATCAAAACTTGCAAAGAGGGGCGAGAGAGGGGGAGAGGAGGTGTAATGTGGGCAACCGTGGGGTGACGGGGAAGGTGGCGTAAGCAGGTGGGTGCGCGGGGGAGGGGAGCGCTCCGAGCCGCAAGTGTGGTGATGCCTCGTGTGGCCGAGAATGACGACGACGTCAACGTTGCTCGCATGCGGATGCAAGTTATATAACTAGTACCACTTGCTTAGCTGATCGCAATGCTGGTATCAAAGCCCCAGCCTACCACGACTCGGCAGACGTGCATTGCCGCGCGCGCTCCCCGCGCCGTCGTTGCTCGCAAGTCGCGAACCATAGTTGCAAGCCTGGGTTCCACCGCTAGCACTCCGGCGTCCGCGCCTTCGCCCGATATGGCGAGCCCAGCGATGGTGCTGGACCGCCTGCGCGGAGCCCTCTGGGGTATCTTCATCGCGGACTCTCTGAGCATGCCGGTTCACTGGTAGGTATCATGGGAATGTTTATCTAGTCGAAGCGGCGTTGGGTGTTTGGGATGTTGCGTCGCTTGACCAGTCGACGGCAAACATACGGGTCACTCGGGCGTGAACAGCGAGCTCTTAGTGTAGTGTGCAAAGGGGACGGGCTAGGAGTCAAAGGGGCATCGGCAGGTCCGGGCGGGTAGGAGGGGGGCCTTAAGCCGGTCGCCGCGCACCCGCACCCGCGCACCCTCACACTTCCGGTCTCCCGCATGCCCACCGAGCCCGCCCAGCCCAAACCTGCTGACTGCTGATGCCTACACTGTCTCCTCTGTGCCACCCCATCAACACTTCGCACACTCGCCGCATCTTCAGGTACTACAACCCAGGCGACATCCGCCGCGACTTCGGAGTCATTGAGACGTACCAGGTGAATAGAGGCACTCAGCACACAGCAACACAGCACGTCGCAGCGCGAAGTGGGGCTGGGAAAATCTGTGAGAGCGCGTGTTAAAAAGAAAGAAAGCGAGACCTAGCTGCAACCCGTCCACAAAGAGCTGAGAGATGCGGGGCCGGGCTCTTGGGCCGGGGGGTCACAGGGAGGCACGGGGGATGTCGCGGTACCGTGTGTCTTGTCGAACCAACGACATGGAAACCGTGTGTGTTGGGGCGGGTGGGTAGTTTATCCCAAGCCCAAAGAAAACAAGACCCAGGACCAGCCAAGGGGGGGGGGTGCGGGCGATCGGGGGTTGACTGGGCAGGCGCTGGAGAAGGCTCCCCAGGCAGGGGGCAGGGGGCAGGGCACCAAAGCGCTGACAGTGACAGACAAACACGCGCGGGGGCGCCTGGCGCTCTAGCTGCTGCGTGAGCCCGTTGTATCAGAGGCGCACTCGCCGCCGCCACACGCCGCCATCCGTTTGCTGATGCCGCCGCTGCCCCGCCCACCTCGCCGCACTCGCCTCGGGGCGCGCCAGGCGCCCAAGGCGCGCCACCCCTCCTCCATCATGTCCGTCAGCAACACCGGCGGCCACGGCCGCGGCGGACAGAACGGCCGCATCGTGGGTGAGTGGGCCGGCTGGCTGGGGGGGCGGGGCGGGGCGGGGGCTGCAGTGGGGGGGGGCTGCAGTGGGGGGGGGGCTGCAGTGGGGGGGGCTGTAGTGGTGCGGGCTGCGTGTGGAGGCCCTGAGCCTGGGGGAGGCGATGGCTGCATCAAGGAAGGCGCCTCAAGCCGTGGGCTGAGGTGGCTTTCAATGCACGTTCAAGGCGCGCGGGCGCGGGTGATCGGAGCAAGCGGTAGCAATGCGGGTGTGGCGCGGTGGGTGTGCGGGTAGCACCCCGCACGCACGCACCCACCCGCACGTCGTCTTCACCTCATGCTGCCGCTACCTCCGCTGCCTCCTCACCTCACCTCGCCTCGCCCCCCGGCCCGCCCCTGCAGGCGACGTGATCAACCACGGCAAGCACGACTTCTGGGGCAAGTCGGGTGTGCACTACCACCAGGGCATGAAGGTAGGGGAGGA